>NW_027310999.1:0-38207 GCF_047496795.1 Chiloscyllium punctatum | reverse complement strand
AAGAAGAACAGGAGGAAAGAACAGAAAACAGGAGAAAAGAGTAGAAAACAGGAGAAAAGCGCAGAAAACAGGAGAAAACAGGATAAAAGAGGAGAAAACAAGAGAAAAGAGCAGAAAACGAGAAAAGAGGAGAAAAGTGCAGAATACTGGAGAAAACAGGAGAAAAGAGGGGAAAACAGCAGAAAAGTGGACAAAAGAGGAGAAAAGAGGAGAAAACTCAAGAAAAGAGGAGAAAAGACAAGAAAACAGGAGAAACGAGGAGAAAAGAGGATAAAAGAGGAGAAAACAGGAGAAAAGAGCAGAAAAAGGGAAAAACAGGAGAAAAGTGGAGAAAAGAGGAGAAACCGGAGAAAAGAGCATAAAAGAGTAGAAAACAGGAGAAAAGTGGAGAAAAGAGGAGAAAAGTGCAGAAAACAGGAGAAAAGAGGAGAAACAGGAGAAAAGAGGAGTTAACAGTTGGAAAGTGGAGAAAGAGGAGAAAAGACGAGTAAAGAGGAGAAAAGTGTAGAAAGAGGATAAAATAGGAGAAAGGAGAAAGGAAGAAAAAAGAGGAGAAAAGACGAGTAAAGAGGAGAAAAGTGTAGAAAGAGGATAAAATAGGAGAAAGGAGAAAGGAAGAAAAAAGAGGAGAAAAGACGAGTAAAGAGGAGAAAAGTGTAGAAAGAGGATAAAACAGGAGAAAGGAGAAAGGAAGAAAAAAGAGGAGAAAAGAGTAGATAACAGAAGATAAGAGGCGAAAACTGTAGATAAGAGGAGAAAAGAGGAGAAAGAGGAGAAAAGAGGAGAAAAGAGGAGAAACAGCAGAAAACAGGAGAAAAGAGGAGAAACAGGAGAAAAGAGGAGAAAAGAGGAGAAAGAGTAGAAAACAGGAGAAAAGACGAGAAAAGAGGTGAAAGAGGAGAAAAGAGGAGAAAAGAGTTGAAAGAGGATAAAATAGGAGAAAGCAGAAAGGAAGAGAAAAGAGGAGAAAAGAGTAGATAACAGAAGATAAGAGGCGAAAACTGGAGAAAAGAGGAGAAAAGAGGAGAAGAGGAGAAAAGAGGAGAAAAGAGGAGAAACAGGAGAAAAGAGGAGAAACAGGAGAAAAGAGGAGAAAACAGGAGAAAATTGGAGAAAAGTGTAGAGAAGACGAGAAAACAAGAGAAAAGTGGAGAAAAGACGGCAAAAGAGTAGAGAAGAGGTGAAAAGAGAAGAAAACAGGAGAAAAGCGCAAAAAACAGGAGAAAAGAGGAGAAAAGAGGACAAACAGGAGAATAGAGGATAAAAGAGAAGAATACAGGAGGAAAGAACAGAAAACAGGCGAAAAGAGTAGAAAACAGGAGAAAAGCGCAGAAAACAGGAGAAAAGAGGATAAAAGAGGAGAAAACAAGAGAAAAGAGCAGAAAACGAGAAAAGAGGAGAAAAGTGCAGAATACTGGAGAAAACAGGAGAAAAGAGGGGAAAACAGCAGAAAAGTGGACAAAAGAGGAGAAAAGAGGAGAAAACTCAAGAAAAGAGGAGAAAAGACAAGAAAACAGGAGAAACGAGGAGAAAAGAGGATAAAAGAGGAGAAAACAGGAGAAAAGAGCAGAAAAAGGGAAAAACAGGAGAAAAGTGGAGAAAAGAGGAGAAACCGGAGAAAAGAGCATAAAAGAGTAGAAAACAGGAGAAAAGTGGAGAAAAGAGGAGAAAAGTGCAGAAAACAGGAGAAAAGAGGAGAAACAGGAGAAAAGAGGAGTTAACAGTTGGAAAGTGGAGAAAGAGGAGAAAAGACGAGTAAAGAGGAGAAAAGTGTAGAAAGAGGATAAAATAGGAGAAAGGAGAAAGGAAGAAAAAAGAGGAGAAAAGAGTAGATAACAGAAGATAAGAGGAGAAAACAGGAGAAAAGAGGAGAAAACAGTAGAAAACAGGAGAAAAGAGGAGAAAAGAGGAGAAAACAGGAGAAAACATGAGAAACGAGGAGAAAAGAGGATAAAAGAGGAGAAAGAGGAGAAAACAGGAGAAAAGAGTAGAAAGAGGATAAAATAGGAGAAAGGAGAAAGGAAGAGAAAAGAGGAGAAAAGAGGAGAAAGAGGAGAAAAGAGGAGAAAAGAGTTGGAAGAGGATAAAATAGGAGAAAGGAGAAAGGAAGAGAAAAGAGGAGAAAAGAGTAGATAACAGAAGAAAAGGGGAGAAAACAGGAGAAAAGAGGAGAAACGAGGAGAAAGAGGAGAAAAGAGGAGAAAAGAGTTGAAAGAGGATAAAATAGGAGAAAGGAGAAAGGAAGAGAAAAGAGGAGAAAAGAGTAGATAACAGAAGATAAGAGGAGAAAACTGGAGAAAAGAGGAGAAAAGAGGAGAAAGAGGAGAAAAGAGGAGAAAAGAGGAGAAACAGCAGAAAACAGGAGAAAAGTGGAGAAACAGGAGAAAAGAGGAGAAAACAAGAGAAAAGTGGAGAAAAGACGGCAAAAGAGTAGAAAAGAGGTGAAAAGAGAAGAAAACAGGAGAAAAGCGCAAAAAACAGGAGAAAAGAGGAGAAAAGAGGAGAAACAGGAGAATAGAGGATAAAAGAGAAGAAAACAGGAGGAAAGAACAGAAAACAGGAGAAAAGAGTAGAAAACAGGAGAAAAGCGCAGAAAACAGGAGAAAAGAGGATAAAAGAGGAGAAAACAAGAGAAAAGAGCAGAAAACGAGAAAAGCGGAGAAAAGTGCAGAAAACTGGAGAAAACAGGAGAAAAGAGGGGGAAAACAGCAGAAAAGTGGACAAAAGAGGAGAAAAGAGGAGAAAACTCAAGAAAAAACGAGAAAAGACAAGAAAACAGGAGAAACGAGGAGAAAAGCGGATAAAAGAGGAGAAAACAGGAGAAAAGAGCAGAAAAAGGGAAAAACAGGAGAAAAGTGGAGAAAAGAGGAGAAACCGGAGAAAAGAGCATAAAAGAGTAGAAAACAGGAGAAAAGTGGAGAAAAGAGGAGAAAAGTTTAGAAAACAGGAGAAAAGAGGAGAAACAGGAGAAAAGAGGAGTTAACAGTTGGAAAGTGGAGAAAGAGGAGAAAAGACGAGTAAAGAGGAGAAAAGTGTAGAAAGAGGATAAAATAGGAGAAAGGAGAAAGGAAGAAAAAAGAGGAGAAAAGAGTAGATAACAGAAGATAAGAGGAGAAAACAGGAGAAAAGAGGAGAAAACAGTAGAAAACAGGAGAAAAGAGGAGAAAAGAGGAGAAAACAGGAGAAAACATGAGAAACGAGGAGAAAAGAGGATAAAAGAGGAGAAAGAGGAGAAAACAGGAGAAAAGAGTAGAAAGAGGATAAAATAGGAGAAAGGAGAAAGGAAGAGAAAAGAGGAGAAAAGAGGAGAAAGAGGAGAAAAGAGGAGAAAAGAGTTGGAAGAGGATAAAATAGGAGAAAGGAGAAAGGAAGAGAAAAGAGGAGAAAAGAGTAGATAACAGAAGAAAAGAGGAGAAAACAGGAGAAAAGAGGAGAAACGAGGAGAAAGAGGAGAAAAGAGGAGAAAAGAGTTGAAAGAGGATAAAATAGGAGAAAGGAGAAAGGAAGAGAAAAGAGGAGAAAAGAGTAGATAACAGAAGATAAGAGGAGAAAACTGGAGAAAAGAGGAGAAAAGAGGAGAAAGAGGAGAAAAGAGGAGAAACAGCAGAAAACAGGAGAAAAGTGGAGAAACAGGAGAAAAGAGGAGAAAACAAGAGAAAAGTGGAGAAAAGACGGCAAAAGAGTAGAAAAGAGGTGAAAAGAGAAGAAAACAGGAGAAAAGCGCAAAAAACAGGAGAAAAGAGGAGAAAAGAGGAGAAACAGGAGAATAGAGGATAAAAGAGAAGAAAACAGGAGGAAAGAACAGAAAACAGGAGAAAAGAGTAGAAAACAGGAGAAAAGCGCAGAAAACAGGAGAAAAGAGGAGAAAAGAGGAGAAACAGGAGAATAGAGGATAAAAGAGAAGAAAACAGGAGGAAAGAACAGAAAACAGGAGAAAAGAGTAGAAAACAGGAGAAAAGCGCAGAAAACAGGAGAAAAGAGGATAAAAGAGGAGAAAACAAGAGAAAAGAGCAGAAAACGAGAAAAGAGGAGAAAAGTGCAGAATACTGGAGAAAACAGGAGAAAAGAGGGGAAAACAGCAGAAAAGTGGACAAAAGAGGAGAAAAGAGGAGAAAACTCAAGAAAAGAGGAGAAAAGACAAGAAAACAGGAGAAACGAGGAGAAAGGATAAAAGAGGAGAAAACAGGAGAAAAGAGCAGAAAAAGGGAAAAACAGGAGAAAAGTGGAGAAAAGAGGAGAAACCGGAGAAAAGAGCATAAAAGAGTAGAAAACAGGAGAAAAGTGGAGAAAAGAGGAGAAAAGTGCAGAAAACAGGAGAAAAGAGGAGAAACAGGAGAAAAGAGGAGTTAACAGTTGGAAAGTGGAGAAAGAGGAGAAAAGACGAGTAAAGAGGAGAAAAGTGTAGAAAGAGGATAAAATAGGAGAAAGGAGAAAGGAAGAAAAAAGAGGAGAAAAGACGAGTAAAGAGGAGAAAAGTGTAGAAAGAGGATAAAACAGGAGAAAGGAGAAAGGAAGAAAAAAGAGGAGAAAAGAGTAGATAACAGAAGATAAGAGGCGAAAACTGTAGATAAGAGGAGAAAAGAGGAGAAAGAGGAGAAAAGAGGAGAAAAGAGGAGAAACAGCAGAAAACAGGAGAAAAGAGGAGAAACAGGAGAAAAGAGGAGAAAAGAGGAGAAAGAGTAGAAAACAGGAGAAAAGACGAGAAAAGAGGTGAAAGAGGAGAAAAGAGGAGAAAAGAGTTGAAAGAGGATAAAATAGGAGAAAGCAGAAAGGAAGAGAAAAGAGGAGAAAAGAGTAGATAACAGAAGATAAGAGGCGAAAACTGGAGAAAAGAGGAGAAAAGAGGAGAAGAGGAGAAAAGAGGAGAAAAGAGGAGAAACAGCAGAAAACAGGAGAAAAGAGGAGAAACAGGAGAAAAGAGGAGAAAACAGGAGAAAATTGGAGAAAAGTGTAGAGAAGACGAGAAAACAAGAGAAAAGTGGAGAAAAGACGGCAAAAGAGTAGAGAAGAGGTGAAAAGAGAAGAAAACAGGAGAAAAGCGCAAAAAACAGGAGAAAAGAGGAGAAAAGAGGACAAACAGGAGAATAGAGGATAAAAGAGAAGAAAACAGGAGGAAAGAACAGAAAACAGGCGAAAAGAGTAGAAAACAGGAGAAAAGCGCAGAAAACAGGAGAAAAGAGGATAAAAGAGGAGAAAACAAGAGAAAAGAGCAGAAAACGAGAAAAGAGGAGAAAAGTGCAGAATACTGGAGAAAACAGGAGAAAAGAGGGGAAAACAGCAGAAAAGTGGACAAAAGAGGAGAAAAGAGGAGAAAACTCAAGAAAAGAGGAGAAACGAGGAGAAAAGAGGATAAAAGAGGAGAAAACAGGACAAAAGAGCAGAAAAAGGGAAAAACAGGAGAAAAGTGCAGAAAAGAGTAGAAAACAGGAGAAAAGTGGAGAAAAGAGGCGAAAAGTTTAGAAAACAGGAGAAAAGAGGAGAAACAGGAGAAAAGAGGAGTTAACAGTTGGAAAGAGGAGAAAGAGGAGAAAAGACGAGTAAAGAGGAGAAAAGAGTAGAAAGAGGATAAAATCGGAGAAAGGAGAAAGGACGAGAAAAGAGGAGAAAAGAGTAGATAACAGAAGATAAGAGGAGAGAACAGCAGAAAAGAGGAGAAAAGCGGAGAAAGAGGAGAAAAGAGGAGAAAAGAGGAGAAACAGGAGAAAACAGGTGAAAAGAGTAGAAAGAGGATAAAATAGGAGAAAGGAGAAAGGAAGAGAAAAGAAGAGAAAAGAGGAGAAAGAGGAGAAACGAGGAGAAAAGAGTTAAAAGAGGATAAAATAGGAGAAAGGAGAAAGGAAGAGAAAAGAGGAAAAAAGAGTGGATAACAGAAGATAAGAGGAGAAAACTGGAGAAAAGAGGAGAAAAGAGGAGACAGAGGAGAAAAGAGGAGAAAAGAGGAGAAACAGGAGAAAACAGAAGAAAGGAGGAGAAAACTGGAGAAAAGGGGTTAAACAGGAGAAAAGAGGAGAAAACAGGATAAAAGAGGATAAAAGAGGAGAAAACAGGAGAAAAGAGGAGAAAACAGTAGAAAACAGGAGAAAAGAGGAGAAAGGAGAAAAGAGGTGAAAGAGGAGAAAAGAGGCGAAAAGAGAAAAGAAGAGAAAAGAGGAGAAAAGAGAAGAATACTGGAAAAAAGAGGAGAAAACAAGAAATAACAGGAGTAAACAGGAGAAAAGAGGAGAAAGAGGAGAAAAGAGGAGAAAAGAGGAGAAACAGGAGAAAACAGGTGAAAAGAGTAGAAAGAGGATAAAATAGGAGAAAGGAGAAAGGAAGAGAAAAGGGGAGAAAAGAGGAGAAAGAGGAGAAACGAGGAGAAAAGAGTTAAAAGAGGATAAAATAGGAGAAAGGAGAAAGGAAGAGAAAAGAGGAGAAAAGAGTGGATAACAGAAGATAAGAGGAGAAAACTGGAGAAAAGAGGAGAAAAGAGGAGACAGAGGAGAAAAGAGGAGAAAAGAGGAGAAACAGGAGAAAACAGAAGAAAGGAGGAGAAAACTGGAGAAAAGGGGTTAAACAGGAGAAAAGAGGAGAAAACAGGATAAAAGAGGAGAAAACAGGAGAAAAGAGGAGAAAACAGTAGAAAACAGGAGAAAAGAGGAGAAAGGAGAAAAGAGGTGAAAGAGGAGAAAAGAGGCGAAAAGAAGAGAAAAGAAGAGAAAAGAGGAGAAAAGAGAAGAATACTGGAAAAAAGAGGAGAAAACAAGAAATAACAGGAGTAAACAGGAGAAAAGAGGAGAAAGAGGAGAAAAGAGGAGAATACAGGAGAAAAGAGGAGAAAACAAGAAATAACAGGAGTAAACACGAGAAAAGAGGAGAAAGAGGAGAAAAGAGAAGAAAAGAGAATACAACAGGAGAAAAGAGGAGTTAACAGGAGGAAAGAGGAGAAAGAGGAGAAAAGAGAAGAAAAGAGAAGAAAACAGGAAAAAAGAGGAGAAAACAGGAGAAAAGAGGAGAAAACAAGAAATAACAGGAGTAAACAGGAGAAAAGAGGAGAAAGAGGAGAAAAGAGAAGAAAAGAGAATAAAACAGGAGAAAAGAGGAGTTAACAGGAGGAAAGAGGAGAAAGAGGAGAAAAGAGAAGAAAAGAGAAGAAAACAGGAAAAAAGAGGAGAAAACAGGAAAAACAGGAGAAAAGTGGAGAAAAGAGGAGAAACAGGAGAAAAGAGGATAAAAGAGGAGAAAACAGGAGAAAAGAGGAGAAAAGAAGAGAAAACAGTAGAAAACAGGAGAAAAGAGGAGAAAACAGGAGAAAACAGGAGAAAACATGAGAAACGAGGAGAAAAGAGGATAAAAGAGGAGAAAGAGGAGAAAACAGGAGAAAAGAGTAGAAAGAGGATTAAATAGGAGAAAGGAGAAAGGAAGAGAAAAGAGGAGAAAAGAGGAGAAAGAGGAGAAAAGAGGAGAAAAGAGTTGAAAGAGGATAAAATAGGAGAAAGGAGAAAGGAAGAGAAAAGAGGAGAAAAGAGTAGATAACAGAAGATAAGAGGAGAAAACTGGAGAAAAGAGGAGAAAAGAGGAGAAAGAGGAGAAAAGAGGAGAAAAGAGGAGAAACAACAGAAAACAGGAGAAAAGTGGAGAAACAGGAGAAAAGAGGAGAAAACAAGAAAAAAGTGGAGAAAAGACGGCAAAAGAGTAGAAAAGAGGTGAAAAGAGAAGAAAACAGGAGAAAAGCTCAAAAAACAGGAGAAAAGAGGAGAAAAGAGGAGAAACAGGAGAATAGAGGATAAAAGAGAAGAAAACAGGAGGAAAGAACAGAAAACAGGAGAAAAGAGTAGAAAACAGGAGAAAAGCGCAGAAAACAGGAGAAAACAGGATAAAAGAGGAGAAAACAAGAGAAAAGAGCAGAAAACGAGAAAAGAGGAGAAAAGTGCAGAAAACTGGAGAAATCAGGAGAAAAGAGGGGAAAACAGCAGAAAAGTGGACAAAAGAGGAGAAAAGAGGAGAAAACTCAAGAAAAGAGGAGAAAAGACAAGAAAACAGGAGAAACGAGGAGAAAAGAGGATAAAAGAGGAGAAAACAGGACAAATGAGCAGAAAAAGGGAAAAACAGGAGAAAAGTGGAGAAAAGAGGAGAAACAGGAGAAAAGAGGATAAAAGAGTAGAAAACAGGAGAAAAGTGGAGAAAAGAGGCGAAAAGTTTAGAAAACAGGAGAAAAGAGGAGAAACAGGAGAAAAGAGGAGTTAACAGTTGGAAAGAGGAGAAAGAGGAGAAAAGACGGGTAAAGAGGAGAAAAGAGTAGAAAGAGGATAAAATCGGAGAAAGGAGAAAGGAAGAGAAAAGAGGAGAAAAGAGTAGATAACAGAAGATAAGAGGAGAGAACAGCAGAAAAGAGGAGAAAAGCGGAGAAAGAGGAGAAAAGAGGAGAAAAGAGGAGAAACAGGAGAAAACAGGTGAAAAGAGTAGAAAGAGGATAAAATAGGAGAAAGGAGAAAGGAAGAGAAAAGAGGAGAAAAGAGGAGAAAGAGGAGAAACGAGGAGAAAAGAGTTAAAAGAGGATAAAATAGGAGAAAGGAGAAAGGAAGAGAAAAGAGGAAAAAAGAGGGGATAACAGAAGATAAGAGGAGAAAACTGGAGAAAAGAGGAGAAAAGAGGAGACAGAGGAGAAAAGAGGAGAAAAGAGGAGAAACAGGAGAAAACAGAAGAAAGGAGGAGAAAACTGGAGAAAAGGGGTTAAACAGGAGAAAAGAGGAGAAAACAGGATAAAAGAGGATAAAAGAGGAGAAAACAGGAGAAAAGAGGAGAAAACAGTAGAAAACAGGAGAAAAGAGGAGAAAGGAGAAAAGAGGTGAAAGAGGAGAAAAGAGGCGAAAAGAAGAGAAAAGAAGAGAAAAGAGGAGAAAAGAGAAGAATACAGGAAAAAAGAGGAGAAAACAAGAAATAACAGGAGTAAACAGGAGAAAAGAGGAGAAAGAGGAGAAAAGAGGAGAATACAGGAGAAAAGAGGAGAAAACAAGAAATAACAGGAGTAAACAGGAGAAAAGAGGAGAAAGAGAAGAAAAGAGATGAAAAGAGAATAAAACAGGAGAAAAGAGGAGTTAACATTAGGAAAGAGGAGAAAGAGGAGAAAAGAGAAGAAAATAGAAGAAAACAGGAAAAAAGAGGAGAAAACAGGAAAAACAGGAGAAAAGTGGAGAAAAGAGGAGAAACAGGAGAAAAGAGGATAAAAGAGGAGAAAGAGGAGAAAACAGGAGAAAAGAGTAGAAAGAGGATAAAATAGGAGAAAGGAGAAAGGAAGAGAAAAGAGGAGAAAAGAGGAGAAAGAGGAGAAAAGAGGAGAAAAGAGTTGGAAGAGGATAAAATAGGAGAAAGGAGAAAGGAAGAGAAAAGAGGAGAAAAGAGTAGATAACAGAAGAAAAGAGGAGAAAACAGGAGAAAAGAGGAGAAACGAGGAGAAAGAGGAGAAAAGAGGAGAAAAGAGTTGAAAGAGGATAAAATAGGAGAAAGGAGAAAGGAAGAGAAAAGAGGAGAAAAGAGTAGATAACAGAAGATAAGAGGAGAAAACTGGAGAAAAGAGGAGAAAAGAGGAGAAAGAGGAGAAAAGAGGAGAAAAGAGGAGAAACAGCAGAAAACAGGAGAAAAGTGGAGAAACAGGAGAAAAGAGGAGAAAAGAGGAGAAACAGGAGAATAGAGGATAAAAGAGAAGAAAACAGGAGGAAAGAACAGAAAACAGGAGAAAAGAGTAGAAAACAGGAGAAAAGCGCAGAAAACAGGAGAAAAGAGGATAAAAGAGGAGAAAACAAGAGAAAAGAGCAGAAAACGAGAAAAGAGGAGAAAAGTGCAGAATACTGGAGAAAACAGGAGAAAAGAGGGGAAAACAGCAGAAAAGTGGACAAAAGAGGAGAAAAGAGGAGAAAACTCAAGAAAAGAGGAGAAAAGACAAGAAAACAGGAGAAACGAGGAGAAAAGAGGATAAAAGAGGAGAAAACAGGAGAAAAGAGCAGAAAAAGGGAAAAACAGGAGAAAAGTGGAGAAAAGAGGAGAAACCGGAGAAAAGAGCATAAAAGAGTAGAAAACAGGAGAAAAGTGGAGAAAAGAGGAGAAAAGTTTAGAAAACAGGAGAAAAGAGGAGAAACAGGAGAAAAGAGGAGTTAACAGTTGGAAAGTGGAGAAAGAGGAGAAAAGACGAGTAAAGAGGAGAAAAGTGTAGAAAGAGGATAAAATAGGAGAAAGGAGAAAGGAAGAAAAAAGAGGAGAAAAGACGAGTAAAGAGGAGAAAAGTGTAGAAAGAGGATAAAACAGGAGAAAGGAGAAAGGAAGAAAAAAGAGGAGAAAAGAGTAGATAACAGAAGATAAGAGGCGAAAACTGTAGATAAGAGGAGAAAAGAGGAGAAAGAGGAGAAAAGAGGAGAAAAGAGGAGAAACAGCAGAAAACAGGAGAAAAGAGGAGAAACAGGAGAAAAGAGGAGAAAAGAGGAGAAAGAGTAGAAAACAGGAGAAAAGACGAGAAAAGAGGTGAAAGAGGAGAAAAGAGGAGAAAAGAGTTGAAAGAGGATAAAATAGGAGAAAGCAGAAAGGAAGAGAAAAGAGGAGAAAAGAGTAGATAACAGAAGATAAGAGGCGAAAACTGGAGAAAAGAGGAGAAAAGAGGAGAAGAGGAGAAAAGAGGAGAAAAGAGGAGAAACAGCAGAAAACAGGAGAAAAGAGGAGAAACAGGAGAAAAGAGGAGAAAACAGGAGAAAATTGGAGAAAAGTGTAGAGAAGACGAGAAAACAAGAGAAAAGTGGAGAAAAGACGGCAAAAGAGTAGAGAAGAGGTGAAAAGAGAAGAAAACAGGAGAAAAGCGCAAAAAACAGGAGAAAAGAGGAGAAAAGAGGACAAACAGGAGAATAGAGGATAAAAGAGAAGAAAACAGGAGGAAAGAACAGAAAACAGGCGAAAAGAGTAGAAAACAGGAGAAAAGCGCAGAAAACAGGAGAAAAGAGGATAAAAGAGGAGAAAACAAGAGAAAAGAGCAGAAAACGAGAAAAGAGGAGAAAAGTGCAGAATACTGGAGAAAACAGGAGAAAAGAGGGGAAAACAGCAGAAAAGTGGACAAAAGAGGAGAAAAGAGGAGAAAACTCAAGAAAAGAGGAGAAACGAGGAGAAAAGAGGATAAAAGAGGAGAAAACAGGACAAAAGAGCAGAAAAAGGGAAAAACAGGAGAAAAGTGCAGAAAAGAGTAGAAAACAGGAGAAAAGTGGAGAAAAGAGGCGAAAAGTTTAGAAAACAGGAGAAAAGAGGAGAAACAGGAGAAAAGAGGAGTTAACAGTTGGAAAGAGGAGAAAGAGGAGAAAAGACGAGTAAAGAGGAGAAAAGAGTAGAAAGAGGATAAAATCGGAGAAAGGAGAAAGGACGAGAAAAGAGGAGAAAAGAGTAGATAACAGAAGATAAGAGGAGAGAACAGCAGAAAAGAGGAGAAAAGCGGAGAAAGAGGAGAAAAGAGGAGAAAAGAGGAGAAACAGGAGAAAACAGGTGAAAAGAGTAGAAAGAGGATAAAATAGGAGAAAGGAGAAAGGAAGAGAAAAGAAGAGAAAAGAGGAGAAAGAGGAGAAACGAGGAGAAAAGAGTTAAAAGAGGATAAAATAGGAGAAAGGAGAAAGGAAGAGAAAAGAGGAAAAAAGAGTGGATAACAGAAGATAAGAGGAGAAAACTGGAGAAAAGAGGAGAAAAGAGGAGACAGAGGAGAAAAGAGGAGAAAAGAGGAGAAACAGGAGAAAACAGAAGAAAGGAGGAGAAAACTGGAGAAAAGGGGTTAAACAGGAGAAAAGAGGAGAAAACAGGATAAAAGAGGATAAAAGAGGAGAAAACAGGAGAAAAGAGGAGAAAACAGTAGAAAACAGGAGAAAAGAGGAGAAAGGAGAAAAGAGGTGAAAGAGGAGAAAAGAGGCGAAAAGAGAAAAGAAGAGAAAAGAGGAGAAAAGAGAAGAATACTGGAAAAAAGAGGAGAAAACAAGAAATAACAGGAGTAAACAGGAGAAAAGAGGAGAAAGAGGAGAAAAGAGGAGAAAAGAGGAGAAACAGGAGAAAACAGGTGAAAAGAGTAGAAAGAGGATAAAATAGGAGAAAGGAGAAAGGAAGAGAAAAGAGGAGAAAAGAGGAGAAAGAGGAGAAACGAGGAGAAAAGAGTTAAAAGAGGATAAAATAGGAGAAAGGAGAAAGGAAGAGAAAAGAGGAGAAAAGAGTGGATAACAGAAGATAAGAGGAGAAAACTGGAGAAAAGAGGAGAAAAGAGGAGACAGAGGAGAAAAGAGGAGAAAAGAGGAGAAACAGGAGAAAACAGAAGAAAGGAGGAGAAAACTGGAGAAAAGGGGTTAAACAGGAGAAAAGAGGAGAAAACAGGATAAAAGAGGAGAAAACAGGAGAAAAGAGGAGAAAACAGTAGAAAACAGGAGAAAAGAGGAGAAAGGAGAAAAGAGGTGAAAGAGGAGAAAAGAGGCGAAAAGAAGAGAAAAGAAGAGAAAAGAGGAGAAAAGAGAAGAATACTGGAAAAAAGAGGAGAAAACAAGAAATAACAGGAGTAAACAGGAGAAAAGAGGAGAAAGAGGAGAAAAGAGGAGAATACAGGAGAAAAGAGGAGAAAACAAGAAATAACAGGAGTAAACACGAGAAAAGAGGAGAAAGAGGAGAAAAGAGAAGAAAAGAGAATACAACAGGAGAAAAGAGGAGTTAACAGGAGGAAAGAGGAGAAAGAGGAGAAAAGAGAAGAAAAGAGAAGAAAACAGGAAAAAAGAGGAGAAAACAGGAGAAAAGAGGAGAAAACAGGACAAAAGAGCAGAAAAAGGGAAAAACAGGAGAAAAGTGCAGAAAAGAGTAGAAAACAGGAGAAAAGTGGAGAAAAGAGGCGAAAAGTTTAGAAAACAGGAGAAAAGAGGAGAAACAGGAGAAAAGAGGAGTTAACAGTTGGAAAGAGGAGAAAGAGGAGAAAAGACGAGTAAAGAGGAGAAAAGAGTAGAAAGAGGATAAAATCGGAGAAAGGAGAAAGGACGAGAAAAGAGGAGAAAAGAGTAGATAACAGAAGATAAGAGGAGAGAACAGCAGAAAAGAGGAGAAAAGCGGAGAAAGAGGAGAAAAGAGGAGAAAAGAGGAGAAACAGGAGAAAACAGGTGAAAAGAGTAGAAAGAGGATAAAATAGGAGAAAGGAGAAAGGAAGAGAAAAGAAGAGAAAAGAGGAGAAAGAGGAGAAACGAGGAGAAAAGAGTTAAAAGAGGATAAAATAGGAGAAAGGAGAAAGGAAGAGAAAAGAGGAAAAAAGAGTGGATAACAGAAGATAAGAGGAGAAAACTGGAGAAAAGAGGAGAAAAGAGGAGACAGAGGAGAAAAGAGGAGAAAAGAGGAGAAACAGGAGAAAACAGAAGAAAGGAGGAGAAAACTGGAGAAAAGGGGTTAAACAGGAGAAAAGAGGAGAAAACAGGATAAAAGAGGATAAAAGAGGAGAAAACAGGAGAAAAGAGGAGAAAACAGTAGAAAACAGGAGAAAAGAGGAGAAAGGAGAAAAGAGGTGAAAGAAGAGAAAAGAGGCGAAAAGAGAAAAGAAGAGAAAAGAGGAGAAAAGAGAAGAATACTGGAAAAAAGAGGAGAAAACAAGAAATAACAGGAGTAAACAGGAGAAAAGAGGAGAAAGAGGAGAAAAGAGGAGAAAAGAGGAGAAACAGGAGAAAACAGGTGAAAAGAGTAGAAAGAGGATAAAATAGGAGAAAGGAGAAAGGAAGAGAAAAGAGGAGAAAAGAGGAGAAAGAGGAGAAACGAGGAGAAAAGAGTTAAAAGAGGATAAAATAGGAGAAAGGAGAAAGGAAGAGAAAAGAGGAGAAAAGAGTGGATAACAGAAGATAAGAGGAGAAAACTGGAGAAAAGAGGAGAAAAGAGGAGACAGAGGAGAAAAGAGGAGAAAAGAGGAGAAACAGGAGAAAACAGAAGAAAGGAGGAGAAAACTGGAGAAAAGGGGTTAAACAGGAGAAAAGAGGAGAAAACAGGATAAAAGAGGAGAAAACAGGAGAAAAGAGGAGAAAACAGTAGAAAACAGGAGAAAAGAGGAGAAAGGAGAAAAGAGGTGAAAGAGGAGAAAAGAGGCGAAAAGAAGAGAAAAGAAGAGAAAAGAGGAGAAAAGAGAAGAATACTGGAAAAAAGAGGAGAAAACAAGAAATAACAGGAGTAAACAGGAGAAAAGAGGAGAAAGAGGAGAAAAGAGGAGAATACAGGAGAAAAGAGGAGAAAACAAGAAATAACAGGAGTAAACACGAGAAAAGAGGAGAAAGAGGAGAAAAGAGAAGAAAAGAGAATACAACAGGAGAAAAGAGGAGTTAACAGGAGGAAAGAGGAGAAAGAGGAGAAAAGAGAAGAAAAGAGAAGAAAACAGGAAAAAAGAGGAGAAAACAGGAGAAAAGAGGAGAAAACAGGACAAAAGAGCAGAAAAAGGGAAAAACAGGAGAAAAGTGCAGAAAAGAGTAGAAAACAGGAGAAAAGTGGAGAAAAGAGGCGAAAAGTTTAGAAAACAGGAGAAAAGAGGAGAAACAGGAGAAAAGAGGAGTTAACAGTTGGAAAGAGGAGAAAGAGGAGAAAAGACGAGTAAAGAGGAGAAAAGAGTAGAAAGAGGATAAAATCGGAGAAAGGAGAAAGGACGAGAAAAGAGGAGAAAAGAGTAGATAACAGAAGATAAGAGGAGAGAACAGCAGAAAAGAGGAGAAAAGCGGAGAAAGAGGAGAAAAGAGGAGAAAAGAGGAGAAACAGGAGAAAACAGGTGAAAAGAGTAGAAAGAGGATAAAATAGGAGAAAGGAGAAAGGAAGAGAAAAGAAGAGAAAAGAGGAGAAAGAGGAGAAACGAGGAGAAAAGAGTTAAAAGAGGATAAAATAGGAGAAAGGAGAAAGGAAGAGAAAAGAGGAAAAAAGAGTGGATAACAGAAGATAAGAGGAGAAAACTGGAGAAAAGAGGAGAAAAGAGGAGACAGAGGAGAAAAGAGGAGAAAAGAGGAGAAACAGGAGAAAACAGAAGAAAGGAGGAGAAAACTGGAGAAAAGGGGTTAAACAGGAGAAAAGAGGAGAAAACAGGATAAAAGAGGATAAAAGAGGAGAAAACAGGAGAAAAGAGGAGAAAACAGTAGAAAACAGGAGAAAAGAGGAGAAAGGAGAAAAGAGGTGAAAGAGGAGAAAAGAGGCGAAAAGAGAAAAGAAGAGAAAAGAGGAGAAAAGAGAAGAATACTGGAAAAAAGAGGAGAAAACAAGAAATAACAGGAGTAAACAGGAGAAAAGAGGAGAAAGAGGAGAAAAGAGGAGAAAAGAGGAGAAACAGGAGAAAACAGGTGAAAAGAGTAGAAAGAGGATAAAATAGGAGAAAGGAGAAAGGAAGAGAAAAGAGGAGAAAAGAGGAGAAAGAGGAGAAACGAGGAGAAAAGAGTTAAAAGAGGATAAAATAGGAGAAAGGAGAAAGGAAGAGAAAAGAGGAGAAAAGAGTGGATAACAGAAGATAAGAGGAGAAAACTGGAGAAAAGAGGAGAAAAGAGGAGACAGAGGAGAAAAGAGGAGAAAAGAGGAGAAACAGGAGAAAACAGAAGAAAGGAGGAGAAAACTGGAGAAAAGGGGTTAAACAGGAGAAAAGAGGAGAAAACAGGATAAAAGAGGAGAAAACAGGAGAAAAGAGGAGAAAACAGTAGAAAACAGGAGAAAAGAGGAGAAAGGAGAAAAGAGGTGAAAGAGGAGAAAAGAGGCGAAAAGAAGAGAAAAGAAGAGAAAAGAGGAGAAAAGAGAAGAATACTGGAAAAAAGAGGAGAAAACAAGAAATAACAGGAGTAAACAGGAGAAAAGAGGAGAAAGAGGAGAAAAGAGGAGAATACAGGAGAAAAGAGGAGAAAACAAGAAATAACAGGAGTAAACACGAGAAAAGAGGAGAAAGAGGAGAAAAGAGAAGAAAAGAGAATACAACAGGAGAAAAGAGGAGTTAACAGGAGGAAAGAGGAGAAAGAGGAGAAAAGAGAAGAAAAGAGAAGAAAACAGGAAAAAAGAGGAGAAAACAGGAGAAAAGAGGAGAAAACAAGAAATAACAGGAGTAAACAGGAGAAAAGAGGAGAAAGAGGAGAAAAGAGAAGAAAAGAGAATAAAACAGGAGAAAAGAGGAGTTAACAGGAGGAAAGAGGAGAAAGAGGAGAAAAGAGAAGAAAAGAGAAGAAAACAGGAAAAAAGAGGAGAAAACAGGAAAAACAGGAGAAAAGTGGAGAAAAGAGGAGAAACAGGAGAAAAGAGGATAAAAGAGGAGAAAACAGGAGAAAAGAGGAGAAAAGAAGAGAAAACAGTAGAAAACAGGAGAAAAGAGGAGAAAACAGGAGAAAACAGGAGAAAACATGAGAAACGAGGAGAAAAGAGGATAAAAGAGGAGAAAGAGGAGAAAACAGGAGAAAAGAGTAGAAAGAGGATTAAATAGGAGAAAGGAGAAAGGAAGAGAAAAGAGGAGAAAAGAGGAGAAAGAGGAGAAAAGAGGAGAAAAGAGTTGAAAGAGGATAAAATAGGAGAAAGGAGAAAGGAAGAGAAAAGAGGAGAAAAGAGTAGATAACAGAAGATAAGAGGAGAAAACTGGAGAAAAGAGGAGAAAAGAGGAGAAAGAGGAGAAAAGAGGAGAAAAGAGGAGAAACAACAGAAAACAGGAGAAAAGTGGAGAAACAGGAGAAAAGAGGAGAAAACAAGAAAAAAGTGGAGAAAAGACGGCAAAAGAGTAGAAAAGAGGTGAAAAGAGAAGAAAACAGGAGAAAAGCTCAAAAAACAGGAGAAAAGAGGAGAAAAGAGGAGAAACAGGAGAATAGAGGATAAAAGAGAAGAAAACAGGAGGAAAGAACAGAAAACAGGAGAAAAGAGTAGAAAACAGGAGAAAAGCGCAGAAAACAGGAGAAAACAGGATAAAAGAGGAGAAAACAAGAGAAAAGAGCAGAAAACGAGAAAAGAGGAGAAAAGTGCAGAAAACTGGAGAAATCAGGAGAAAAGTTTGGAAAACAGCAGAAAAGTGGACAAAAGAGGAGAAAAGAGGAGAAAACTCAAGAAAAGAGGAGAAAAGACAAGAAAACAGGAGAAACGAGGAGAAAAGAGGATAAAAGAGGAGAAAACAGGACAAATGAGCAGAAAAAGGGAAAAACAGGAGAAAAGTGGAGAAAAGAGGAGAAACAGGAGAAAAGAGGATAAAAGAGTAGAAAACAGGAGAAAAGTGGAGAAAAGAGGCGAAAAGTTTAGAAAACAGGAGAAAAGAGGAGAAACAGGAGAAAAGAGGAGTTAACAGTTGGAAAGAGGAGAAAGAGGAGAAAAGACGGGTAAAGAGGAGAAAAGAGTAGAAAGAGGATAAAATCGGAGAAAGGAGAAAGGAAGAGAAAAGAGGAGAAAAGAGTAGATAACAGAAGATAAGAGGAGAGAACAGCAGAAAAGAGGAGAAAAGCGGAGAAAGAGGAGAAAAGAGGAGAAAAGAGGAGAAACAGGAGAAAACAGGTGAAAAGAGTAGAAAGAGGATAAAATAGGAGAAAGGAGAAAGGAAGAGAAAAGAGGAGAAAAGAGGAGAAAGAGGAGAAACGAGGAGAAAAGAGTTAAAAGAGGATAAAATAGGAGAAAGGAGAAAGGAAGAGAAAAGAGGAAAAAAGAGGGGATAACAGAAGATAAGAGGAGAAAACTGGAGAAAAGAGGAGAAAAGAGGAGACAGAGGAGAAAAGAGGAGAAAAGAGGAGAAACAGGAGAAAACAGAAGAAAGGAGGAGAAAACTGGAGAAAAGGGGTTAAACAGGAGAAAAGAGGAGAAAACAGGATAAAAGAGGATAAAAGAGGAGAAAACAGGAGAAAAGAGGAGAAAACAGTAGAAAACAGGAGAAAAGAGGAGAAAGGAGAAAAGAGGTGAAAGAGGAGAAAAGAGGCGAAAAGAAGAGAAAAGAAGAGAAAAGAGGAGAAAAGAGAAGAATACAGGAAAAAAGAGGAGAAAACAAGAAATAACAGGAGTAAACAGGAGAAAAGAGGAGAAAGAGGAGAAAAGAGGAGAATACAGGAGAAAAGAGGAGAAAACAAGAAATAACAGGAGTAAACAGGAGAAAAGAGGAGAAAGAGAAGAAAAGAGATGAAAAGAGAATAAAACAGGAGAAAAGAGGAGTTAACATTAGGAAAGAGGAGAAAGAGGAGAAAAGAGAAGAAAATAGAAGAAAACAGGAAAAAAGAGGAGAAAACAGGAAAAACAGGAGAAAAGTGGAGAAAAGAGGAGAAACAGGAGAAAAGAGGATAAAAGAGGAGAAAGAGGAGAAAACAGGAGAAAAGAGTAGAAAGAGGATAAAATAGGAGAAAGGAGAAAGGAAGAGAAAAGAGGAGAAAAGAGGAGAAAGAGGAGAAAAGAGGAGAAAAGAGTTGGAAGAGGATAAAATAGGAGAAAGGAGAAAGGAAGAGAAAAGAGGAGAAAAGAGTAGATAACAGAAGAAAAGAGGAGAAAACAGGAGAAAAGAGGAGAAACGAGGAGAAAGAGGAGAAAAGAGGAGAAAAGAGTTGAAAGAGGATAAAATAGGAGAAAGGAGAAAGGAAGAGAAAAGAGGAGAAAAGAGTAGATAACAGAAGATAAGAGGAGAAAACTGGAGAAAAGAGGAGAAAAGAGGAGAAAGAGGAGAAAAGAGGAGAAAAGAGGAGAAACAGCAGAAAACAGGAGAAAAGTGGAGAAACAGGAGAAAAGAGGAGAAAACAAGAGAAAAGTGGAGAAAAGAGGAGAAACCGGAGAAAAGAGGAGAAAAGAGGATAAAAGAGTAGAAAACAGGAGAAAAGTGGAGAAAAGAGGAGAAAAGTTTAGAAAACAGGAGAAAAGAGGAGAAACAGGAGAAAAGAGGAGTTAACAGTTGGAAAGTGGAGAAAGAGGAGAAAAGACGAGTAAAGAGGAGAAAAGTGTAGAAAGAGGATAAAATAGGAGAAAGGAGAAAGGAAGAAAAAAGAGGAGAAAAGAGTAGATAACAGAAGATAAGAGGAGAAAACAGGAGAAAAGAGGAGAAAACAGTAGAAAACAGGAGAAAAGAGGAGAAAAGAGGAGAAAACAGGAGAAAACATGAGAAACGAGGAGAAAAGAGGATAAAAGAGGAGAAAGAGGAGAAAACAGGAGAAAAGAGTAGAAAGAGGATAAAATAGGAGAAAGGAGAAAGGAAGAGAAAAGAGGAGAAAAGAGGAGAAAGAGGAGAAAAGAGGAGAAAAGAGTTGGAAGAGGATAAAATAGGAGAAAGGAGAAAGGAAGAGAAAAGAGGAGAAAAGAGTAGATAACAGAAGAAAAGAGGAGAAAACAGGAGAAAAGAGGAGAAAAGAGGAGAAAGAGGAGAAAAGAGGAGAAAAGAGTTGAAAGAGGATAAAATAGGAGAAAGGAGAAAGGAAGAGAAAAGAGGAGAAAAGAGTAGATAACAGAAGATAAGAGGAGAAAACTGGAGAAAAGAGGAGAAAAGAGGAGAAAGAGGAGAAAAGAGGAGAAAAGAGGAGAAACAGCAGAAAACAGGAGAAAAGTGGAGAAACAGGAGAAAAGAGGAGAAAACAAGAGAAAAGTGGAGAAAAGACGGCAAAAGAGTAGAAAAGAGGTGAAAAGAGAAGAAAACAGGAGAAAAGCGCAAAAAACAGGAGAAAAGAGGAGAAAAGAGGAGAAACAGGAGAATAGAGGATAAAAGAGAAGAAAACAGGAGGAAAGAACAGAAAACAGGAGAAAAGAGTAGAAAACAGGAGAAAAGCGCAGAAAACAGGAGAAAAGAGGATAAAAGAGGAGAAAACAAGAGAAAAGAGCAGAAAACGAGAAAAGCGGAGAAAAGTGCAGAAAACTGGAGAAAACAGGAGAAAAGAGGGGAAAACAGCAGAAAAGTGGACAAAAGAGGAGAAAAGAGGAGAAAACTCAAGAAAAAACGAGAAAAGACAAGAAAACAGGAGAAACGAGGAGAAAAGCGGATAAAAGAGGAGAAAACAGGAGAAAAGAGCAGAAAAAGGGAAAAACAGGAGAAAAGTGGAGAAAAGAGGAGAAACCGGAGAAAAGAGGAGAAAAGAGGATAAAAGAGTAGAAAACAGGAGAAAAGTGGAGAAAAGAGGAGAAAAGTTTAGAAAACAGGAGAAAAGAGGAGAAACAGGAGAAAAGAGGAGTTAACAGTTGGAAAGTGGAGAAAGAGGAGAAAAGACGAGTAAAGAGGAGAAAAGTGTAGAAAGAGGATAAAATAGGAGAAAGGAGAAAGGAAGAAAAAAGAGGAGAAAAGAGTAGATAACAGAAGATAAGAGGCGAAAACTGTAGATAAGAGGAGAAAAGAGGAGAAAGAGGAGAAAGAGGAGAAAAGAGGAGAAACAGCAGAAAACAGGAGAAAAGAGGAGAAACAGGAGAAAAGAGGAGAAAAGAGGAGAAAGAGTAGAAAACAGGAGAAAAGACGAGAAAAGAGGTGAAAGAGGAGAAAAGAGGAGAAAAGAGTTGAAAGAGGATAAAATAGGAGAAAGCAGAAAGGAAGAGAAAAGAGGAGAAAAGAGTAGATAACAGAAGATAAGAGGCGAAAACTGGAGAAAAGAGGAGAAAAGAGGAGAAGAGGAGAAAAGAGGAGAAAAGAGGAGAAACAGCAGAAAACAGGAGAAAAGAGGAGAAACAGGAGAAAAGAGGAGAAAACAGGAGAAAATTGGAGAAAAGTGTAGAGAAGACGAGAAAACAAGAGAAAAGTGGAGAAAAGACGGCAAAAGAGTAGAGAAGAGGTGAAAAGAGAAGTAAACAGGAGAAAAGCGCAAAAAACAGGAGAAAAGAGGAGAAAAGAGGACAAACAGGAGAATAGAGGATAAAAGAGAAGAATACAGGAGGAAAGAACAGAAAACAGGCGAAAAGAGTAGAAAACAGGAGAAAAGCGCAGAAAACAGGAGAAAAGAGGATAAAAGAGGAGAAAACAAGAGAAAAGAGCAGAAAACGAGAAAAGAGGAGAAAAGTGCAGAATACTGGAGAAAACAGGAGAAAAGAGGGGAAAACAGCAGAAAAGTGGACAAAAGAGGAGAAAAGAGGAGAAAACTCAAGAAAAGAGGAGAAAAGACAAGAAAACAGGAGAAACGAGGAGAAAAGAGGATAAAAGAGGAGAAAACAGGAGAAAAGAGCAGATAAAGGGAAAAACAGGAGAAAAGTGGAGAAAAGAGGAGAAACCGGAGAAAAGAGCATAAAAGAGTAGAAAACAGGAGAAAAGTGGAGAAAAGAGGAGAAAAGTGCAGAAAACAGGAGAAAAGAGGAGAAACAGGAGAAAAGAGGAGTTAACAGTTGGAAAGTGGAGAAAGAGGAGAAAAGACGAGTAAAGAGGAGAAAAGTGTAGAAAGAGGATAAAATAGGAGAAAGGAGAAAGGAAGAAAAAAGAGGAGAAAAGACGAGTAAAGAGGAGAAAAGTGTAGAAAGAGGATAAAACAGGAGAAAGGAGAAAGGAAGAAAAAAGAGGAGAAAAGAGTAGATAACAGAAGATAAGAGGCGAAAACTGTAGATAAGAGGAGAAAAGAGGAGAAAGAGGAGAAAAGAGGAGAAAAGAGGAGAAACAGCAGAAAACAGGAGAAAAGAGGAGAAACAGGAGAAAAGAGGAGAAAAGAGGAGAAAGAGTAGAAAACAGGAGAAAAGACGAGAAAAGAGGTGAAAGAGGAGAAAAGAGGAGAAAAGAGTTGAAAGAGGATAAAATAGGAGAAAGCAGAAAGGAAGAGAAAAGAGGAGAAAAGAGTAGATAACAGAAGATAAGAGGCGAAAACTGGAGAAAAGAGGAGAAACGAGGAGAAAGAGGAGAAAAGAGGAGAAAAGAGTTGAAAGAGGATAAAATAGGAGAAAGGAGAAAGGAAGAGAAAAGAGGAGAAAAGAGTAGATAACAGAAGATAAGAGGAGAAAACTGGAGAAAAGAGGAGAAAAGAGGAGAAAGAGGAGAAAAGAGGAGAAAAGAGGAGAAACAGCAGAAAACAGGAGAAAAGTGGAGAAACAGGAGAAAAGAGGAGAAAACAAGAGAAAAGTGGAGAAAAGACGGCAAAAGAGTAGAAAAGAGGTGAAAAGAGAAGAAAACAGGAGAAAAGCGCAAAAAACAGGAGAAAAGAGGAGAAAAGAGGAGAAACAGGAGAATAGAGGATAAAAGAGAAGAAAACAGGAGGAAAGAACAGAAAACAGGAGAAAAGAGTAGAAAACAGGAGAAAAGCGCAGAAAACAGGAGAAAAGAGGATAAAAGAGGAGAAAACAAGAGAAAAGAGCAGAAAACGAGAAAAGCGGAGAAAAGTGCAGAAAACTGGAGAAAACAGGAGAAAAGAGGGGAAAACAGCAGAAAAGTGGACAAAAGAGGAGAAAAGAGGAGAAAACTCAAGAAAAAACGAGAAAAGACAAGAAAACAGGAGAAACGAGGAGAAAAGCGGATAAAAGAGGAGAAAACAGGAGAAAAGAGCAGAAAAAGGGAAAAACAGGAGAAAAGTGGAGAAAAGAGGAGAAACCGGAGAAAAGAGCATAAAAGAGTAGAAAACAGGAGAAAAGTGGAGAAAAGAGGAGAAAAGTTTAGAAAACAGGAGAAAAGAGGAGAAACAGGAGAAAAGAGGAGTTAACAGTTGGAAAGTGGAGAAAGAGGAGAAAAGACGAGTAAAGAGGAGAAAAGTGTAGAAAGAGGATAAAATAGGAGAAAGGAGAAAGGAAGAAAAAAGAGGAGAAAAGAGTAGATAACAGAAGATAAGAGGAGAAAACAGGAGAAAAGAGGAGAAAACAGTAGAAAACAGGAGAAAAGAGGAGAAAAGAGGAGAAAACAGGAGAAAACATGAGAAACGAGGAGAAAAGAGGATAAAAGAGGAGAAAGAGGAGAAAACAGGAGAAAAGAGTAGAAAGAGGATAAAATAGGAGAAAGGAGAAAGGAAGAGAAAAGAGGAGAAAAGAGGAGAAAGAGGAGAAAAGAGGAGAAAAGAGTTGGAAGAGGATAAAATAGGAGAAAGGAGAAAGGAAGAGAAAAGAGGAGAAAAGAGTAGATAACAGAAGAAAAGAGGAGAAAACAGGAGAAAAGAGGAGAAACGAGGAGAAAGAGGAGAAAAGAGGAGAAAAGAGTTGAAAGAGGATAAAATAGGAGAAAGGAGAAAGGAAGAGAAAAGAGGAGAAAAGAGTAGATAACAGAAGATAAGAGGAGAAAACTGGAGAAAAGAGGAGAAAAGAGGAGAAAGAGGAGAAAAGAGGAGAAACAGCAGAAAACAGGAGAAAAGTGGAGAAACAGGAGAAAAGAGGAGAAAACAAGAGAAAAGTGGAGAAAAGACGGCAAAAGAGTAGAAAAGAGGTGAAAAGAGAAGAAAACAGGAGAAAAGCGCAAAAAACAGGAGAAAAGAGGAGAAAAGAGGAGAAACAGGAGAATAGAGGATAAAAGAGAAGAAAACAGGAGGAAAGAACAGAAAACAGGAGAAAAGAGTAGAAAACAGGAGAAAAGCGCAGAAAACAGGAGAAAAGAGGAGAAAAGAGGAGAAACAGGAGAATAGAGGATAAAAGAGAAGAAAACAGGAGGAAAGAACAGAAAACAGGAGAAAAGAGTAGAAAACAGGAGAAAAGCGCAGAAAACAGGAGAAAAGAGGATAAAAGAGGAGAAAACAAGAGAAAAGAGCAGAAAACGAGAAAAGAGGAGAAAAGTGCAGAATACTGGAGAAAACAGGAGAAAAGAGGGGAAAACAGCAGAAAAGTGGACAAAAGAGGAGAAAAGAGGAGAAAACTCAAGAAAAGAGGAGAAAAGACAAGAAAACAGGAGAAACGAGGAGAAAAGAGGATAAAAGAGGAGAAAACAGGAGAAAAGAGCAGAAAAAGGGAAAAACAGGAGAAAAGTGGAGAAAAGAGGAGAAACCGGAGAAAAGAGCATAAAAGAGTAGAAAACAGGAGAAAAGTGGAGAAAAGAGGAGAAAAGTGCAGAAAACAGGAGAAAAGAGGAGAAACAGGAGAAAAGAGGAGTTAACAGTTGGAAAGTGGAGAAAGAGGAGAAAAGACGAGTAAAGAGGAGAAAAGTGTAGAAAGAGGATAAAATAGGAGAAAGGAGAAAGGAAGAAAAAAGAGGAGAAAAGACGAGTAAAGAGGAGAAAAGTGTAGAAAGAGGATAAAACAGGAGAAAGGAGAAAGGAAGAAAAAAGAGGAGAAAAGAGTAGATAACAGAAGATAAGAGGCGAAAACTGTAGATAAGAGGAGAAAAGAGGAGAAAGAGGAGAAAAGAGGAGAAAAGAGGAGAAACAGCAGAAAACAGGAGAAAAGAGGAGAAACAGGAGAAAAGAGGAGAAAAGAGGAGAAAGAGTAGAAAACAGGAGAAAAGACGAGAAAAGAGGTGAAAGAGGAGAAAAGAGGAGAAAAGAGTTGAAAGAGGATAAAATAGGAGAAAGCAGAAAGGAAGAGAAAAGAGGAGAAAAGAGTAGATAACAGAAGATAAGAGGCGAAAACTGGAGAAAAGAGGAGAAAAGAGGAGAAGAGGAGAAAAGAGGAGAAAAGAGGAGAAACAGCAGAAAACAGGAGAAAAGAGGAGAAACAGGAGAAAAGAGGAGAAAACAGGAGAAAATTGGAGAAAAGTGTAGAGAAGACGAGAAAACAAGAGAAAAGTGGAGAAAAGACGGCAAAAGAGTAGAGAAGAGGTGAAAAGAGAAGAAAACAGGAGAAAAGCGCAAAAAACAGGAGAAAAGAGGAGAAAAGAGGACAAACAGGAGAATAGAGGATAAAAGAGAAGAATACAGGAGGAAAGAACAGAAAACAGGCGAAAAGAGTAGAAAACAGGAGAAAAGCGCAGAAAACAGGAGAAAAGAGGAAAAAAGAGGAGAAAACAAGAGAAAAGAGCAGAAAACGAGAAAAGAGGAGAAAAGTGCAGAATACTGGAGAAAACAGGAGAAAAGAGGGGAAAACAGCAGAAAAGTGGACAAAAGAGGAGAAAAGAGGAGAAAACTCAAGAAAAGAGGAGAAACGAGGAGAAAAGAGGATAAAAGAGGAGAAAACAGGACAAAAGAGCAGAAAAAGGGAAAAACAGGAGAAAAGTGCAGAAAAGAGTAGAAAACAGGAGAAAAGTGGAGAAAAGAGGCGAAAAGTTTAGAAAACAGGAGAAAAGAGGAGAAACAGGAGAAAAGAGGAGTTAACAGTTGGAAAGAGGAGAAAGAGGAGAAAAGACGAGTAAAGAGGAGAAAAGAGTAGAAAGAGGATAAAATCGGAGAAAGGAGAAAGGACGAGAAAAGAGGAGAAAAGAGTAGATAACAGAAGATAAGAGGAGAGAACAGCAGAAAAGAGGAGAAAAGCGGAGAAAGAGGAGAAAAGAGGAGAAAAGAGGAGAAACAGGAGAAAACAGGTGAAAAGAGTAGAAAGAGGATAAAATAGGAGAAAGGAGAAAGGAAGAGAAAAGAAGAGAAAAGAGGAGAAAGAGGAGAAACGAGGAGAAAAGAGTTAAAAGAGGATAAAATAGGAGAAAGGAGAAAGGAAGAGAAAAGAGGAAAAAAGAGGGGATAACAGAAGATAAGAGGAGAAAACTGGAGAAAAGAGGAGAAAAGAGGAGACAGAGGAGAAAAGAGGAGAAAAGAGGAGAAACAGGAGAAAACAGAAGAAAGGAGGAGAAAACTGGAGAAAAGGGGTTAAACAGGAGAAAAGAGGAGAAAACAGGATAAAAGAGGATAAAAGAGGAGAAAACAGGAGAAAAGAGGAGAAAACAGTAGAAAACAGGAGAAAAGAGGAGAAAGGAGAAAAGAGGTGAAAGAGGAGAAAAGAGGCGAAAAGAGAAAAGAAGAGAAAAGAGGAGAAAAGAGAAGAATACTGGAAAAAAGAGGAGAAAACAAGAAATAACAGGAGTAAACAGGAGAAAAGAGGAGAAAGAGGAGAAAAGAGGAGAAACAGGAGAAAACAGGTGAAAAGAGTAGAAAGAGGATAAAATAGGAGAAAGGAGAAAGGAAGAGAAAAGAGGAGAAAAGAGGAGAAAGAGGAGAAACGAGGAGAAAAGAGTTAAAAGAGGATAAAATAGGAGAAAGGAGAAAGGAAGAGAAAAGAGGAGAAAAGAGTGGATAACAGAAGATAAGAGGAGAAAACTGGAGAAAAGAGGAGAAAAGAGGAGACAGAGGAGAAAAGAGGAGAAAAGAGGAGAAACAGGAGAAAACAGAAGAAAGGAGGAGAAAACTGGAGAAAAGGGGTTAAACAGGAGAAAAGAGGAGAAAACAGGATAAAAGAGGAGAAAACAGGAGAAAAGAGGAGAAAACAGTAGAAAACAGGAGAAAAGAGGAGAAAGGAGAAAAGAGGTGAAAGAGGAGAAAAGAGGCGAAAAGAAGAGAAAAGAAGAGAAAAGAGGAGAAAAGAGAAGAATACTGGAAAAAAGAGGAGAAAACAAGAAATAACAGGAGTAAACAGGAGAAAAGAGGAGAAAGAGGAGAAAAGAGGAGAATACAGGAGAAAAGAGGAGAAAACAAGAAATAACAGGAGTAAACACGAGAAAAGAGGAGAAAGAGGAGAAAAGAGAAGAAAAGAGAATACAACAGGAGAAAAGAGGAGTTAACAGGAGGAAAGAGGAGAAAGAGGAGAAAAGAGAAGAAAAGAGAAGAAAACAGGAAAAAAGAGGAGAAAACAGGAGAAAAGAGGAGAAAACAAGAAATAACAGGAGTAAACAGGAGAAAAGAGGAGAAAGAGGAGAAAAGAGAAGAAAAGAGAATAAAACAGGAGAAAAGAGGAGTTAACAGGAGGAAAGAGGAGAAAGAGGAGAAAAGAGAAGAAAAGAGAAGAAAACAGGAAAAAAGAGGAGAAAACAGGAAAAACAGGAGAAAAGTGGAGAAAAGAGGAGAAACAGGAGAAAAGAGGATAAAAGAGGAGAAAACAGGAGAAAAGAGGAGAAAAGAAGAGAAAACAGTAGAAAACAGGAGAAAAGAGGAGAAAACAGGAGAAAACAGGAGAAAACATGAGAAACGAGGAGAAAAGAGGATAAAAGAGGAGAAAGAGGAGAAAACAGGAGAAAAGAGTAGAAAGAGGATTAAATAGGAGAAAGGAGAAAGGAAGAGAAAAGAGGAGAAAAGAGGAGAAAGAGGAGAAAAGAGGAGAAAAGAGTTGAAAGAGGATAAAATAGGAGAAAGGAGAAAGGAAGAGAAAAGAGGAGAAAAGAGTAGATAACAGAAGATAAGAGGAGAAAACTGGAGAAAAGAGGAGAAAAGAGGAGAAAGAGGAGAAAAGAGGAGAAAAGAGGAGAAACAACAGAAAACAGGAGAAAAGTGGAGAAACAGGAGAAAAGAGGAGAAAACAAGAGAAAAGTGGAGAAAAGACGGCAAAAGAGTAGAAAAGAGGTGAAAAGAGAAGAAAACAGGAGAAAAGCTCAAAAAACAGGAGAAAAGAGGAGAAAAGAGGAGAAACAGGAGAATAGAGGATAAAAGAGAAGAAAACAGGAGGAAAGAACAGAAAACAGGAGAAAAGAGTAGAAAACAGGAGAAAAGCGCAGAAAACAGGAGAAAACAGGATAAAAGAGGAGAAAACAAGAGAAAAGAGCAGAAAACGAGAAAAGAGGAGAAAAGTGCAGAAAACTGGAGAAATCAGGAGAAAAGAGGGGAAAACAGCAGAAAAGTGGACAAAAGAGGAGAAAAGAGGAGAAAACTCAAGAAAAGAGGAGAAAAGACAAGAAAACAGGAGAAACGAGGAGAAAAGAGGATAAAAGAGGAGAAAACAGGACAAATGAGCAGAAAAAGGGAAAAACAGGAGAAAAGTGGAGAAAAGAGGAGAAACAGGAGAAAAGAGGATAAAAGAGTAGAAAACAGGAGAAAAGTGGAGAAAAGAGGCGAAAAGTTTAGAAAACAGGAGAAAAGAGGAGAAACTGGAGAAAAGAGGAGTTAACAGTTGGAAAGAGGAGAAAGAGGAGAAAAGACGGGTAAAGAGGAGAAAAGAGTAGAAAGAGGATAAAATCGGAGAAAGGAGAAAGGAAGAGAAAAGAGGAGAAAAGAGTAGATAACAGAAGATAAGAGGAGAGAACAGCAGAAAAGAGGAGAAAAGCGGAGAAAGAGGAGAAAAGAGGAGAAAAGAGGAGAAACAGGAGAAAACAGGTGAAAAGAGTAGAAAGAGGATAAAATAGGAGAAAGGAGAAAGGAAGAGAAAAGAGGAGAAAAGAGGAGAAAGAGGAGAAACGAGGAGAAAAGAGTTAAAAGAGGATAAAATAGGAGAAAGGAGAAAGGAAGAGAAAAGAGGAAAAAAGAGGGGATAACAGAAGATAAGAGGAGAAAACTGGAGAAAAGAGGAGAAAAAGAGGAGACAGAGGAGAAAAGAGGAGAAAAGAGGAGAAACAGGAGAAAACAGAAGAAAGGAGGAGAAAACTGGAGAAAAGGGGTTAAACAGGAGAAAAGAGGAGAAAACAGGATAAAAGAGGATAAAAGAGGAGAAAACAGGAGAAAAGAGGAGAAAACAGTAGAAAACAGGAGAAAAGAGGAGAAAGGAGAAAAGAGGTGAAAGAGGAGAAAAGAGGCGAAAAGAAGAGAAAAGAAGAGAAAAGAGGAGAAAAGAGAAGAATACAGGAAAAAAGAGGAGAAAACAAGAAATAACAGGAGTAAACAGGAGAAAAGAGGAGAAAGAGGAGAAAAGAGGAGAATACAGGAGAAAAGAGGAGAAAACAAGAAATAACAGGAGTAAACAGGAGAAAAGAGGAGAAAGAGAAGAAAAGAGATGAAAAGAGAATAAAACAGGAGAAAAGAGGAGTTAACATTAGGAAAGAGGAGAAAGAGGAGAAAAGAGAAGAAAATAGAAGAAAACAGGAAAAAAGAGGAGAAAACAGGAAAAACAGGAGAAAAGTGGAGAAAAGAGGAGAAACAGGAGAAAAGAGGATAAAAGCGGAGAAAACAGGAGAAAAGAGGAGAAAAGAGGAGAAAACAGTAGAAAACAGGAGAAAAGAGGAGAAAACAGGAGAAAACATGAGAAACGAGGAGAAAAGAGGATAAAAGAGGAGAAAGAGGAGAAAACAGGAGAAAAGAGTAGAAAGAGGATAAAATAGCAGAAAGGAGAAAGGAAGAGAAAAGAGGAGAAAAGAGGAGAAAGAGGAGAAAAGAGGAGAAAAGAGTTGAAAGAGGATAAAATAGGAGAAAGGAGAAAGGAAGAGAAAAGAGGAGAAAAGAGTAGATAACAGAAGAAAAGAGGAGAAAACAGGAGAAAAGAGGAGAAAAGAGGAGAAAGAGAAGAAAAGAGGAGAAAAGAGTTGAAAGAGGATAAAATAGGAGAAAGGAGAAAGGAAGAGAAAAGAGGAGAAAAGAGGAGATAACAGAAGATAAGAGGAGAAAACTGGAGAAAATAGGAGAAAAGAGGAGAAAGAGGAGAAAAGAGGAGAAAAGAGGAGAAACAGCAGAAAACAGGAGAAAAGTGGAGAAACAGGAGAAAGAGGAGAAAACAAGAGAAAAGTGGAGAAAAGACGGCAAAAGAGTAGAAAAGAGGTGAAAAGAGAAGAAAACAGGAGAAAAGCGCAAAAAACAGGAGAAAAGAGGAGAAAAGAGGAGAAACAGGAGAATAGAGGATAAAAGAGAAGAAAACAGGAGGAAAGAACAGAAAACAGGAGAAAAGAGTAGAAAACAGGAGAAAAGCGCAGAAAACAGGGAAAACAGGATAAAAGAGGAGAGAACAAGAGAAAAGAGCGGAAAACGGGAAAGAGGAGAAAAGTGCAGAAACTGGAGAAATCAGGAGAAAAGAGGGGAAAACAGCAGAAAAGTGACAAAAGAGGAGAAAAGAGGAGAAAACTCAAGAAAGAGGAGAAAAGACAAGAAAACAGGAGAAACGAGGAGAAAAGAGGATAAAAGAGTAGAAAACAGGAGAAAAGTGGAGAAAAGAGGAGAAAAGAGGAGAAACAGGAGAAAAGAGGAGTTAACAGTTGGAAAGTGGAGAAAGAGGAGAAAAGACGAGTAAAGAGGAGAAAAGTGTAGAAAGAGGATAAAATAGGAGAAAGGAGAAAGGAAGAAAAAAGAGGAGAAAAGAGTAGATAACAGAAGATAAGAGGCGAAAACTGTAGATAAGAGGAGAAAAGAGGAGAAAGAGGAGAAAAGAGGAGAAAAGAGGAGAAACAGCAGAAAACAGGAGAAAAGAGGAGAAACAGGAGAAAAGAGGAGAAAAGAGGAGAAAGAGTAGAAAACAGGAGAAAAGACGAGAAAAGAGGTGAAAGAGGAGAAAGAGGAGAAAAGAGAAGAAAATAGAAGAAAACAGGAAAAAAGAGGAGAAAACAGGAAAAACAGGAGGAAAGTGGAGAAAAGAGGAGAAACAGGAGAAAAGAGATAAAAGCGGAGAAAACAGGAGAAAAGAGGAGAAAAGAGGAGAAAACAGTAGAAAACAGGAGAAAAGAGGAGAAAACAGGAGAAAACATGAGAAACGAGGAGAAAAGAGGATAAAAGAGGAGAAAGAGGAGAAAACAGGAGAAAAGAGTAGAAAGAGGATAAAATAGCAGAAAGGAGAAAGGAAGAGAAAAGAGGAGAAAAGAGGAGAAAGAGGAGAAAAGAGGAGAAAAGAGTTGAAAGAGGATAAAATAGGAGAAAGGAGAAAGGAAGAGAAAAGAGGAGAAAAGAGTAGATAACAGAAGAAAAGAGGAGAAAACAGGAGAAAAGAGGAGAAAAGAGGAGAAAGAGAAGAAAAGAGGAGAAAAGAGTTGAAAGAGGATAAAATAGGAGAAAGGAGAAAGGAAGAGAAAAGAGGAGAAAAGAGGAGATAACAGAAGATAAGAGGAGAAAACTGGAGAAAATAGGAGAAAAGAGGAGAAAGAGGAGAAAAGAGGAGAAAAGAGGAGAAACAGCAGAAAACAGGAGAAAAGTGGAGAAACAGGAGAAAAGAGGAGAAAACAAGAGAAAAGTGGAGAAAAGACGGCAAAAGAGTAGATAAGAGGTGAAAAGAGAAGAAAACAGGAGAAAAGCGCAAAAAACAGGAGAAAAGAGGAGAAAAGAGGAGAAACAGGAGAATAGAGGATAAAAGAGAAGAAAACAGGAGGAAAGAACAGAAAACAGGAGAAAAGAGTAGAAAACAGGAGAAAAGCGCAGAAAACAGGGGAAAACAGGATAAAAGAGGAGAGAACAAGAGAAAAGAGCGGAAAACGGGAAAGAGGAGAAAAGTGCAGAAAACTGGAGAAATCAGGAGAAAAGAGGGGAAAACAGCAGAAAAGTGGACAAAAGAGGAGAAAAGAGGAGAAAACTCAAGAAAAGAGGAGAAAAGACAAGAAAACAGGAGAAACGAGGAGAAAAGAGGATAAAAGAGTAGAAAACAGGAGAAAAGTGGAGAAAAGAGGAGAAAAGAGGAGAAACAGGAGAAAAGAGGAGTTAACAGTTGGAAAGTGGAGAAAGAGGAGAAAAGACGAGTAAAGAGGAGAAAAGTGTAGAAAGAGGATAAAATAGGAGAAAGGAGAAAGGAAGAAAAAAGAGGAGAAAAGAGTAGATAACAGAAGATAAGAGGCGAAACTGTAGATAAGAGGAGAAAAGAGGAGAAGGAGAAAGAGGAGAAAAGAGGAGAAAAGAGGAGAAACAGCAGAAAACAGGAGAAAAGAGGAGAAACAGGAGAAAAGAGGAGAAAAGAGGAGAAAGAGTAGAAAACAGGAGAAAAGACGAGAAAAGAGGTGAAAGAGGAGAAAAGAGGAGAAAAGAGTTGAAAGAGGATAAAATAGGAGAAAGCAGAAAGGAAGAGAAAAGAGGAGAAAAGAGTAGATAACAGAAGATAAGAGGCGAAAACTGGAGAAAAGAGGAGAAAAGAGGAGAAGAGGAGAAAAGAGGAGAAAAGAGGAGAAACAGCAGAAAACAGGAGAAAAGAGGAGAAACAGGAGAAAAGAGGAGAAAACAGGAGAAAATTGGAGAAAAGTGTAGAGAAGACGAGAAAAACAAGAGAAAAGTGGAGAAAAGACGGCAAAAGAGTAGAGAAGAGGTGAAAAGAGAAGAAAACAGGAGAAAAGCGCAAAAAACAGGAGAAAAGAGGAGAAAAGAGGACAAACAGGAGAATAGAGGATAAAAGAGAAGAATACAGGAGGAAAGAACAGAAAACAGGCGAAAAGAGTAGAAAACAGGAGAAAAGCGCAGAAAACAGGAGAAAAGAGGAAAAAAGAGGAGAAAACAAGAGAAAAGAGCAGAAAACGAGAAAAGAGGAGAAAAGTGCAGAATACTGGAGAAAACAGGAGAAAAGAGGGGAAAACAGCAGAAAAGTGGACAAAAGAGGAGAAAAGAGGAGAAAACTCAAGAAAAGAGGAGAAACGAGGAGAAAAGAGGATAAAAGAGGAGAAAACAGGACAAAAGAGCAGAAAAAGGGAAAAACAGGAGAAAAAGTGCAGAAAAGAGTAGAAAACAGGAGAAAAGTGGAGAAAAGAGGCGAAAAGTTTAGAAAACAGGAGAAAAGAGGAGAAACAGGAGAAAAGAGGAGTTAACAGTTGGAAAGAGGAGAAAGAGGAGAAAAGACGAGTAAAGAGGAGAAAAGAGTAGAAAGAGGATAAAATCGGAGAAAGGGAGAAAGGACGAGAAAAGAGGAGAAAAGAGTAGATAACAGAAGATAAGAGGAGAGAACAGCAGAAAAGAGGAGAAAAGCGGAGAAAGAGGAGAAAAGAGGAGAAAAGAGGAGAAACAGGAGAAAACAGGTGAAAAGAGTAGAAAGAGGATAAAATAGGAGAAAGGAGAAAGGAAGAGAAAAGAAGAGAAAAGAGGAGAAAGAGGAGAAACGAGGAGAAAAGAGTTAAAAGAGGATAAAATAGGAGAAAGGAGAAAGGAAGAGAAAAGAGGAAAAAAGAGGGGATAACAGAAGATAAGAGGAGAAAACTGGAGAAAAGAGGAGAAAAGAGGAGACAGAGGAGAAAAGAGGAGAAAAGAGGAGAAACAGGAGAAAACAGAAGAAAGGAGGAGAAAACTGGAGAAAAGGGGGTTAAACAGGAGAAAAGAGGAGAAAACAGGATAAAAGAGGAGAAAACAGGAGAAAAGAGGAGAAAACAGTAGAAAACAGGAGAAAAGAGGAGAAAGGAGAAAAGAGGTGAAAGAGGAGAAAAGAGGCGAAAAGAGAAAAGAAGAGAAAAGAGGAGAAAAGAGAAGAATACTGGAAAAAAGAGGAGAAAACAAGAAATAACAGGAGTAAACAGGAGAAAAGAGGAGAAAGAGGAGAAAAGAGGAGAAACAGGAGAAAACAGGTGAAAAGAGTAGAAAGAGGATAAAATAGGAGAAAGGAGAAAGGAAGAGAAAAGAGGAGAAAAGAGGAGAAAGAGGAGAAACGAGGAGAAAAGAGTTAAAAGAGGATAAAATAGGAGAAAGGAGAAAGGAAGAGAAAAGAGGAGAAAAGAGTGGATAACAGAAGATAAGAGGAGAAAACTGGAGAAAAGAGGAGAAAAGAGGAGACAGAGGAGAAAAGAGGAGAAAAGAGGAGAAACAGGAGAAAACAGAAGAAAGGAGGAGAAAACTGGAGAAAAGGGGTTAAACAGGAGAAAAGAGGAGAAAACAGGATAAAAGAGGAGAAAACAGGAGAAAAGAGGAGAAAACAGTAGAAAACAGGAGAAAAGAGGAGAAAGGAGAAAAGAGGTGAAAGAGGAGAAAAGAGGCGAAAAGAAGAGAAAAGAAGAGAAAAGAGGAGAAAAGAGAAGAATACTGGAAAAAAGAGGAGAAAACAAGAAATAACAGGAGTAAACAGGAGAAAAGAGGAGAAAGAGGAGAAAAGAGGAGAATACAGGAGAAAAGAGGAGAAAACAAGAAATAACAGGAGTAAACACGAGAAAAGAGGAGAAAGAGGAGAAAAGAGAAGAAAAGAGAATACAACAGGAGAAAAGAGGAGTTAACAGGAGGAAAGAGGAGAAAGAGGAGAAAAGAGAAGAAAAGAGAAGAAAACAGGAAAAAAGAGGAGAAAACAGGAGAAAAGAGGAGAAAACAAGAAATAACAGGAGTAAACAGGAGAAAAGAGGAGAAAGAGGAGAAAAGAGAAGAAAAGAGAATAAAACAGGAGAAAAGAGGAGTTAACAGGAGGAAAGAGGAGAAAGAGGAGAAAAGAGAAGAAAAGAGAAGAAAACAGGAAAAAAGAGGAGAAAACAGGAAAAACAGGAGAAAAGTGGAGAAAAGAGGAGAAACAGGAGAAAAGAGGATAAAAGAGGAGAAAAACAGGAGAAAAGAGGAGAAAAGAAGAGAAAACAGTAGAAAACAGGAGAAAAGAGGAGAAAACAGGAGAAAACAGGAGAAAACATGAGAAACGAGGAGAAAAGAGGATAAAAGAGGAGAAAGAGGAGAAAACAGGAGAAAAGAGTAGAAAGAGGATTAAATAGGAGAAAGGAGAAAGGAAGAGAAAAGAGGAGAAAAGAGGAGAAAGAGGAGAAAAGAGGAGAAAAGAGTTGAAAGAGGATAAAATAGGAGAAAGGAGAAAGGAAGAGAAAAGAGGAGAAAAGAGTAGATAACAGAAGATAAGAGGAGAAAACTGGAGAAAAGAGGAGAAAAGAGGAGAAAGAGGAGAAAAGAGGAGAAAAGAGGAGAAACAACAGAAAACAGGAGAAAAGTGGAGAAACAGGAGAAAAGAGGAGAAAACAAGAGAAAAGTGGAGAAAAGACGGCAAAAGAGTAGAAAAGAGGTGAAAAGAGAAGAAAACAGGAGAAAAGCTCAAAAAACAGGAGAAAAGAGGAGAAAAGAGGAGAAACAGGAGAATAGAGGATAAAAGAGAAGAAAACAGGAGGAAAGAACAGAAAACAGGGAGAAAAGAGTAGAAAACAGGAGAAAAGCGCAGAAAACAGGAGAAAACAGGATAAAAGAGGAGAAAACAAGAGAAAAGAGCAGAAAACGAGAAAAGAGGAGAAAAGTGCAGAAAACTGGAGAAATCAGGAGAAAAGAGGGGGAAAACAGCAGAAAAGTGGACAAAAGAGGAGAAAAGAGGAGAAAACTCAAGAAAAGAGGAGAAAAGACAAGAAAACAGGAGAAACGAGGAGAAAAGAGGATAAAAGAGGAGAAAACAGGACAAATGAGCAGAAAAAGGGAAAAACAGGAGAAAAGTGGAGAAAAGAGGAGAAACAGGAGAAAAGAGGATAAAAGAGTAGAAAACAGGAGAAAAGTGGAGAAAAGAGGCGAAAAGTTTAGAAAACAGGAGAAAAGAGGAGAAACTGGAGAAAAGAGGAGTTAACAGTTGGAAAGAGGAGAAAGAGGAGAAAAGACGGGTAAAGAGGAGAAAAGAGTAGAAAGAGGATAAAATCGGAGAAAGGAGAAAGGAAGAGAAAAGAGGAGAAAAGAGTAGATAACAGAAGATAAGAGGAGAGAACAGCAGAAAAGAGGAGAAAAGCGGAGAAAGAGGAGAAAAGAGGAGAAAAGAGGAGAAACAGGAGAAAACAGGTGAAAAGAGTAGAAAGAGGATAAAATAGGAGAAAGGAGAAAGGAAGAGAAAAGAGGAGAAAAGAGGAGAAAGAGGAGAAACGAGGAGAAAAGAGTTAAAAGAGGATAAAATAGGAGAAAGGAGAAAGGAAGAGAAAAGAGGAAAAAAGAGGGGATAACAGAAGATAAGAGGAGAAAACTGGAGAAAAGAGGAGAAAAGAGGAGACAGAGGAGAAAAGAGGAGAAAAGAGGAGAAACAGGAGAAAACAGAAGAAAGGAGGAGAAAACTGGAGAAAAGGGGTTAAACAGGAGAAAAGAGGAGAAAACAGGATAAAAGAGGATAAAAGAGGAGAAAACAGGAGAAAAGAGGAGAAAACAGTAGAAAACAGGAGAAAAGAGGAGAAAGGAGAAAAGAGGTGAAAGAGGAGAAAAGAGGCGAAAAGAAGAGAAAAGAAGAGAAAAGAGGAGAAAAGGGAAGAATACAGGAAAAAAGAGGAGAAAACAAGAAATAACAGGAGTAAACAGGAGAAAAGAGGAGAAAGAGGAGAAAAGAGGAGAATACAGGAGAAAAGAGGAGAAAACAAGAAATAACAGGAGTAAACAGGAGAAAAGAGGAGAAAGAGAAGAAAAGAGATGAAAAGAGAATAAAACAGGAGAAAAGAGGAGTTAACATTAGGAAAGAGGAGAAAGAGGAGAAAAGAGAAGAAAATAGAAAGAAAACAGGAAAAAAGAGGAGAAAACAGGAAAAACAGGAGAAAAGTGGAGAAAAGAGGAGAAACAGGAGAAAAGAGGATAAAAGCGGAGAAAACAGGAGAAAAGAGGAGAAAAGAGGAGAAAACAGTAGAAAACAGGAGAAAAGAGGAGAAAACAGGAGAAAACATGAGAAACGAGGAGAAAAGAGGATAAAAGAGGAGAAAGAGGAGAAAACAGGAGAAAAAGAGTAGAAAGAGGATAAAATAGCAGAAAGGAGAAAGGAAGAGAAAAGAGGAGAAAAGAGGAGAAAGAGGAGAAAAGAGGAGAAAAGAGTTGAAAGAGGATAAAATTAGGAGAAAGGAGAAAGGAAGAGAAAAGAGGAGAAAAGAGTAGATAACAGAAGAAAAGAGGAGAAAACAGGAGAAAAGAGGAGAAAAGAGGAGAAAGAGAAGAAAAGAGGAGAAAAGAGTTGAAAGAGGATAAAATAGGAGAAAGGAGAAAGGAAGAGAAAAGAGGAGAAAAGAGGAGATAACAGAAGATAAGAGGAGAAAACTGGAGAAAATAGGAGAAAAGAGGAGAAAGAGGAGAAAAGAGGAGAAAAGAGGAGAAACAGCAGAAAACAGGAGAAAAAGTGGAGAAACAGGAGAAAAGAGGAGAAAACAAGAGAAAAGTGGAGAAAAGACGGCAAAAGAGTAGAAAAGAGGTGAAAAGAGAAGAAAACAGGAGAAAAGCGCAAAAAACAGGAGAAAAGAGGAGAAAAGAGGAGAAACAGGAGAATAGAGGATAAAAGAGAAGAAAACAGGAGGAAAGAACAGAAAACAGGAGAAAAGAGTAGAAAACAGGAGAAAAGCGCAGAAAACAGGGGAAAACAGGATAAAAGAGGAGAGAACAAGAGAAAAGAGCGGAAAACGGGAAAGAGGAGAAAAGTGCAGAAAACTGGAGAAATCAGGAGAAAAGAGGGGAAAACAGCAGAAAAGTGGACAAAAGAGGAGAAAAGAGGAGAAAACTCAAGAAAAGAGGAGAAAAGACAAGAAAACAGGAGAAACGAGGAGAAAAGAGGATAAAAGAGTAGAAAACAGGAGAAAAGTGGAGAAAAGAGGAGAAAAGAGGAGAAACAGGAGAAAAGAGGAGTTAACAGTTGGAAAGTGGAGAAAGAGGAGAAAAGACGAGTAAAGAGGAGAAAAGTGTAGAAAGAGGATAAAATAGGAGAAAGGAGAAAGGAAGAAAAAAGAGGAGAAAAGAGTAGATAACAGAAGATAAGAGGCGAAAACTGTAGATAAGAGGAGAAAAGAGGAGAAAGAGGAGAAAAGAGGAGAAAAGAGGAGAAACAGCAGAAAACAGGAGAAAAGAGGAGAAACAGGAGAAAAGAGGAGAAAAGAGGAGAAAGAGTAGAAAACAGGAGAAAAGACGAGAAAAGAGGTGAAAGAGGAGAAAGAGGAGAAAAGAGAAGAAAATAGAAGAAAACAGGAAAAAAGAGGAGAAAACAGGAAAAACAGGAGAAAAGTGGAGAAAAGAGGAGAAACAGGAGAAAAGAGGATAAAAGCGGAGAAAACAGGAGAAAAGAGGAGAAAAGAGGAGAAAACAGTAGAAAACAGGAGAAAAGAGGAGAAAACAGGAGAAAACATGAGAAACGAGGAGAAAAGAGGATAAAAGAGGAGAAAGAGGAGAAAACAGGAGAAAAGAGTAGAAAGAGGATAAAATAGCAGGAAGGAGAAAGGAAGAGAAAAGAGGAGAAAAGAGGAGAAAGAGGAGAAAAGAGGAGAAAAGAGTTGAAAGAGGATAAAATAGGAGAAAGGAGAAAGGAAGAGAAAAGAGGAGGAAAAGAGTAGATAACAGAAGAAAAGAGGAGAAAACAGGAGAAAAGAGGAGAAAAGAGGAGAAAGAGAAGAAAAGAGGAGAAAAGAGTTGAAAGAGGATAAAATAGGAGAAAGGAGAAAGGAAGAGAAAAGAGGAGAAAAGAGGAGATAACAGAAGATAAGAGGAGAAAACTGGAGAAAAGAGGAGAAAAGAGGAGAAAAGAGAAGAAAACAGGAAAAAGAGGAGAAAACAGGAAAAACAGGAGAAAAGAGGGAGAAACAGGAGAAAAGAGGATAAAAGAGGAGAAAACAGGAGAAAAGAGGAGAAAAGAAGAGAAAACAGTAGAAAACAGGAGAAAAGAGGAGAAAACAGGAGAAAAACAGGAGAAAACATGAGAAACGAGGAGAAAAGAGGATAAAAGAGGAGAAAGAGGAGAAAACAGGAGAAAAGAGTAGAAAGAGGATTAAATAGGAGAAAGGAGAAAGGAAGAGAAAAGAGGAGAAAAGAGGAGAAAGAGGAGAAAAGAGGAGAAAAGAGTTG
>NW_027310998.1:0-38224 GCF_047496795.1 Chiloscyllium punctatum | reverse complement strand
CCCCCCCCCCCCCCCCCCCCCCCCCCCCCTCCCCCCCCACCACCCCCCCCCACCCCCCCCCCCCCCCCCCCCCCCCCCCCCCCCCCCCCCACCCCCACCCCCCCCACCCCACCCTCCCCCCCACCCCCCCCCCCACCCCCCCCCACCACCCCCCCCCCCCCCCCCCCCCCCCCCCCCCCCCCCCCCCCCCCCCCCCCCCCCCCCACCCCCCCCCCCCACCCCCCCCCCACCCCCCCCCCCCCCCCCCCCCCCCCCCCCCACCCCCCCCCCCCCCCCACCAGTCCCCCCCCCCCCCACCCCCCCCCCCCCCCCCCCCCCCCCCCCCCCCACCCCCCCCCCCCCCCCCCCCCCCCCCCCCCTCCCCCCCCCCTCCCTTTCCCCCCCCCCCCCCCCCCCCCCCCCCCACCCCCCCCCCCCCCCCCCCCCCCCCCCCCCCCCCCCCCCCCCCCACCCCCCCCCCCCCCCCCCCCCACCACCCCCCCCCCCCCCCCCTCCCCCCCCCCCCCCCCCCCCCCCCCCCCCCCCCCCCACCCCCCCCCCCCCCTCCCTCTTTTCTCCTGTGTTCTCCTCTTTTCACCTCTTTTCTCCTGTTTTCAAATCTTTTCTCATTTTTTATTCTCGTTTCTCCTCTTTCTCCTCTTTCTCTTCATTTCACCTGTTTTCTCCTCTTTTCACCTGTTTTCTCCTCTTTTCTTCTCTTTTCTCCTGTTTTATCCTCTTTTCTACTGTTTTCTACTGTTTTGTACTGTTTCTCTCCTTTTTATCTACGTTTCTCCTCTTTTTCCTCTTTTCTTCTGTTTTCTCCTCTTTTCTCCTGTGTTCTCCTGTTTTCTCCTCTTTTCTCCTGTTTTATCCTCTTTTCTACTGTTTTATCCTCTTTCCCCTCTTTCTCTTCATTTCACCTGTTTTCTCCTCTTTTCACCTGTTTTCTCCTCTTTTCTTCTCTTTTCTCCTCTTTTCTCCTTTTTTTCCCTCTTTTCTCCTGTGTTCTCCTGTGTTCTCCTCTTTTCTCCTGTTTTCAAATCTTTTCTCATTTTTTATTCTCTTTTCTCCCCTTTCTCCTCTTTCTCTTCATTTCACCTGTTTTCTCCTCTTTTCACCTGTTTTCTCCTCTTTTCTTCTCTTTTCTCCTGTTTTATCCTCTTTTCTACTGTTTTATCCTCTTTCTCCTCTTTCCTCCTCTCGTCTCCTGGGTTTCTCTACCTTTCTGTTCTTTTCTCCTCGTTTATCCTCTTTTCCACTCTTTTCTCCTGTTTTCTAATCTTTTCTCCTTTTTTATTCTGTTTTCTCCTCTTTCTCCTCATTTCTGCTTTTTCTCCTCTTTTCTCCTGTTTTCTCCTCTTTTCTACTCTTTTCAACTGTGTTCTCCTCTTTTCTCCTGTTTTATCCTCTTTTCTACTGTCTTATCCTCTTTCTCCTCTTTCTCTTTATTTCACCTGTTTTCTCCTCTTTTCACCTGTTTTCTCCTCTTTTCTTCTCTTTCTCCTGTTTTATCCTCTTTTCTACTGTTTTCTCCTGTTTTCTAATATTTTCTCCTTTTTTATTCTGTTTTCTCCTCTTTCTCCTCATTTCTGCTTTTTCTCCTCTTTTCTCCTGTTTTCTCCTCTTTTCTACTCTTTTCAACTGTGTTCTCCTCTTTTCTCCTGTTTTATCCTCTTTTCTACTGTCTTATCCTCTTTCTCCTCTTTCTCTTTATTTCACCTGTTTTCTCCTCTTTTCACCTGTTTTCTCCTCTTTTCTTCTCTTTTCTCCTGTTTTATCCTCTTTTCTACTGTTTTCTCCTGTTTTCTAATATTTTCTCCTTTTTTATTCTGTTTTCTCCTGTTTTTCCTCTTTTCTTCTGATTTCTCCTGTGTTCTCCTCTTTTCTCCTGTTTTCTTCTGTTTTCTCCTCTTTTCTCCTGTGTTCTCCACTTTTCGCCTGTGTTCTCCTCTTTTCTCCTGTTTTCTAATCTTTTCTCCTTTTTTATTCTCTTTTCTCGTCTTTCTCTTCTTTCTCCTCCTTTCTCTTGTTTTCCACTGTTTTCTCCTGTTTTCTCCTCTTTTCTACTGTTTTCTCCTGTTTTGTACTCTTTTCTCCTTTTTTATCTACTTTTCTCCTCTTTTTCCTCTTTTCTTCTGTTTTCTCCTGTGTTCTCCTCTTTTCTCCTGTTTTCAACTGTGTTCTCCTCTTTTCTCCTCTTTTCTAAACTTTTCTCCTTTTTGATTCTCTTTTCTCCTCTTTCTCCTGTTTTCTCCACTTTTCTACTGTTTTCTCCTGTTTTCTAATCTTTTCTCCTTTTTTATTCTCTTTTCTCCTCTTTCTGCTCATTTCTCATGTTTTCCACTATTTTCTCCTGTTTTCTCCTCTTTTCTTCTGTTTTCTCCTCTTTCCTCCTGTGTTCTCCTGTGTTCTCCTCTTTTCTCCTGTTTTATCCTCTTTTCTACTGTTTTATCCTCTTTCCCCTCTTTCTCTTCATTTCACCTGTTTTCTCCTCTTTTCACCTGTTTTCTCCTCTTTTCTTCTGTTTTCTCTTTTCTCCTTTTTTCCCCCTCTTTTCTCATGTGTTCTCCTCTTTTCTCCTCTTTTCTCCTGTTTTCAAATCTTTTCTCATTTTCTATTCTCTATTCTCCCCTTTCTCCTCTTTCTCTTCATTTCACCTGTTTTCTCCTCTTTTCACCTGTTTTCTCCTCTTTTCTTCTCTTTTCTCCTGTTTTATCCTCTTTTCTCCTGTTTTCTCCTCTTTTCGCCTGTGTTCTCCTCTTTTCTCCTGTTTTCTAATCTTTTCTCCTTTTTTATTCTCTTTTCTCGTCTTTCTCCTCTTTCTCCTCCTTTCTCATGTTTTCCACTGTTTTCTCCTGTTTTCTTCTCTTTTCTACTGTTTTCTCCTGTTTTGTACTCTTTTCTCCTTTTTTAATCCACTTTTCTCCTCTTTTTCCTCTTTTCTCCTGTTTACAACTGTGTTCTCCTCTTTTCTCCTCTTTTCTAAACTTTTCTCCTTTTTGATTCTCTTTTCTCCTCTTTCTCCTCTTTCTCCTGTTTTCTCCACTTTTCTACTGTTTTCTCCTGTTTTCTAATCTTTTCTCCTTTTTTATTGTCTTTTCTCCTCTTTCTCCTCTTTCTCCTCATTTCTCATGTTTTCCACTGTTTTCTCCTGTTTTCTCCTCTTTTCTAGAGTTTTGTACTCTTTTCTACTGTTTTCTCCTGTTTTGTACTCTTTTCTCCTTTTTTATCTACTTTTCTCCTCTTTTTCCTCTTTTCTTCTGTTTTCTCCTGTGTTCTCCTCTTTTCTCCTGTTTTCAACTGTGTTCTCCTCTTTTCTCCTCTTTTCTAAACTTTTCTCCTTTTTGATTCTCTTTCTCCTCTTTCTCCTCTTTCTCCTGTTTTCTCCACTTTTCTACTGTTTTCTCCTGTTTTCTAATCTTTTCTCCTTTTTTATTCTCTTTTCTCCTCTTTCTCCTCTTTCTCCTCATTTCTCACGTTTTCCACTGTTTTCTCCTGTTTTCTCCTCTTTTCTACTGTTATCTACTGTTTTGTACTGTTTTCTCCTTTTTTATCTACGTTTCTCCTCTTTTTCCTCTTTTCTTCTGTTTTCTCCTCTTTTCTCCTGTGTTCTCCTGTGTTCTCCTCTTTTCTCCTGTTTTATCCTCTTTTCTACTGTTTTTTCCTCTTTCCCCTCTTTCTCTTCATTTCACCTGTTTTCTCCTCTTTTCACCTGTTTTCTCCTCTTTTCTTCTCTTTTCTCCTCTTTTCTCCTTTTTTCCCTCTTTTCTCCTGTGTTCTCCTGTGTTCTCCTCTTTTCTCCTGTTTTCAAATCTTTGCTCATTTATTATTCTCTTTTCTCCCCTTTCTCCTCTTTCTCTTCATTTCACCTGTTTTCTCCTCTTTTCTACTCTTTTCAACTGTGTTCTCCTCTTTTCTCCTGTTTTATCCTCTTTTCTACTGTCTTATCCTCTTTCTCCTCTTTCTCTTTATTTTCACCTGTTTTCTCCTCTTTTCACCTGTTTTCTCCTCTTTTCTTCTCTTTCTCCTGTTTTATCCTCTTTTCTACTGTTTTCTCCTGTTTTCTAATCTTTTCTCCTTTTTTATTCTGTTTTCTCCTCTTTTTCCTCTTTTCTTCTGTTTTCTCCTGTGTTCACCTCTTTTCTCCTGTTTTCTACTGTTTTCTCCTCTTTTCTCCTGTGTTCTCCTCTTTTCGCCTGTGTTCTCCTCTTTTCTCCTGTTTTCTAATCTTTTCTCCTTTTTTATTCTCTTTTCTCGTCTTTCTCCTCTTTCTCCTCCTTTTTCCTCTTTTCTTCTGTTTTCTCCTCTTTTCTCCTGTGTTCTCCTGTGTTCTCCTCTTTTCTCCTGTTTTATCCTCTTTTCTACTGTTTTATCCTCTTTCTCCTCTTTCTCTTCATTTCACCTGTTTTCTCCTCTTATCACCTGTTTTCTCCTCTTTTCACATGTTTTCTCCTCTTTTCTTCTCTTTTCTCCTGTTTTTTTCCTCTTTTCTCCTGTGTTCTCCTCTTTTCTCCTGTTTTCTAATCTTTTCTCCTTTTTTATTCTCTTTTCTCCTCTTTCTCCTCTTTCTCCTCATTTCTCATGTTTTCCACTGTTTTCTCCTGTTTTCTCCTCTTTTCTACTGTTTTCTACTGTTTTTATACTCTTTTCTACTGTTTTCTACTGTTTTGTACTCTTTTCTCCTTTTTTATCTACTTTTCTCCACTTTTTCCTCTTTTCTTCTGTTTTCTCCTGTGTTCTCCTCTTTTCTCCTGTTTTCAACTGTGTTCTCCTCTTTTCTCCTCTTTTCTAAACTTTTCTCCTTTTTGATTCTCTTTTCTCCTCTTTCTCCTCTTTCTCCAGTTTTCTCCACTTTTCTACTGTTTTCCTCCTGTTTTCTAATCTTTTCTCCTTTTTTATTGTCTTTTCTCCTCTTTCTCCTCTTTCTGCTCATTTCTCGTGTTTTCCACTGTTTTCTCCTGTTGTCTCCTCTTTTCTACTGTTTTCTACTGTTTTGTACTCTTTTCTACTGTTTTCTACTGTTTTGTACTCTTTTCTCCTTTTTTGTCTACTTTACTCCTCTTTTTCCTCTTTTCTTCTGTTTTCTCCTGTGTTCTCCTCTTTTCTCCTGTTTTATCCTCTTTTCTCCTGTTTTATCCTCTTTCCCCTCTTTCTCTTCATTTCACCTGTTTTCTCCTCTTTTCTTCTCTTTTCTCCTCTTTTCTCCTTTTTTTCCCTCTTTTCTCCCGTGTTCTCCTCTTTTCAAATCTTTTCTCATTTTTTATTCTCTTTTCCCCTCTTTCTCCTCTTTCTCTTCATTTCACCTGTTTTCTCCTCTTTTCACCTGTTTTCTCCTCTTTTCTCCTGTTTTATCCTCTTTTCTACTGTTTTATCCTCTTTCTCCTCTTTCCTCCTCTAGTCTCCTGGGTTTCTCCACCTTTCTGTTCTTTTCTCCTCGTTTATCCTCTTTTCCACTCTTTTCTCCTGTTTTCTAATCTTTTCTCCTTTTTTATTCTGTTTTCTCCTCTTTCTCCTCATTTCTGCTGTTTTCTCCTCTTTTCTCCTGTTTTCTCCTCTTTTCTTCTCTTTTCTGCTCTTTTCTCCTTTTTTTCCCTCTTTTCTCCTGTGTTCTCCTCTTTTCTCCTCTTTTCTCCTGTTTTCTAATCTTTTCTCCTTTTTTATTCTCTTTTCTCCTCTTTCTCCTCATTTCTCATGTTTTCCACTGTTTTCTCCTGTTTTCCTCCTCTTTTCTACTGTTTTCTACTGTCTTGTACTCTTTTCTCCTTTTTTATCTACTTTTCTCCTCTTTTTCCTCTTTTCTTCTGTTTTCTCCTGTGTTCTCCTCTTTTCTCCAGTTTTCTACAGTTTTCTCCTCTTTTCTCCTGTTTTCTCCTCTTTTCGCCTGTGTTCTCCTCTTTTCTCCTGTTTTCCAATCTTTTCTCCTTTTTTATTCTCTTTTCTCGTCTTTCTCCTCTTTCTCCTCCTTTCTCATGTTTTCCACTGTTTTCTCCTCTTTTCTCCTCTTTTCTACAGTTTTTCTCCTGTTTTGTACTCTTTTCTCCTTTTTTATCCACTTTTCTCCTCTTTTTCCTCTTTTCTCCTGTTTTCAACTGTGTTCTCCTCTTTTCTCCAGTTTTCTACAGTTTTCTCCTTTTTGATTCTCTTTTCTGCTCTTTCTCCTCTTTCTCCTGTTTTCTCCACTTTTCTACTGTTTTCTCCTGTTTTCCAATGGGCGGCACGGTGGCACAGTGTTTAGCACTGCTGTCTCACAGCGCCTGAGACCCGTGTTCAATTCCCGCCTCAGGCGACTGACTGTGTGGAGTTTGCACGTTCTCCCCGTGTCTGCGAGGGTTTCCTCCGGGTGCTCCGGTTTCCCACCACAGTCCAAAGATGTGCAGGCCAGGTGAATTGGCCATGCTAAATTGCCCGTAGTGTTAGGTAAGGGGTAGATGTAGATGTAGGGGTCGGGGTATGGGTGGGTTACGCTTCGGCGGGGCGGTGTGGACTTGTTGGGCCGAAGGGCCTGTTTCCACACTGTAAGTAATCTAATCTAATCTTTTCTCCTTTTTTATTCTCTTTTCTCCTCTTTCTCCTCTTTCTGCTCATTTCTCATGTTTCCACTGTTTTCTCCTCTTTTCTCCTCTTTTCTACTGTTTTCTACTGTTTTGTACTCTTTTCTACTGTTTTCTACTGTTTTGTACTCTTTTCTCCTTTTTATCTACGTTTCTCCTCTTTTTCCTCTTTTCTTCTGTTTTCTCCTCTTTTCTCCTGTGTTCTCCTGTGTTCTCCTCTTTTCTCCTGTTTTATCCTCTTTTCTACTGTTTTATCCTCTTTCTCCTCTTTCTCTTCATTTCACCTGTTTTCTCCTCTTTTCACTGTTTTCTCCTCTTTTCTTCTCTTTTCTTCTCTTTTCTCCTTTTTTTTCCTCTTTTCTCCTGTGTTCTCCTCTTTTCTCCTGTTTTCTAATCTTTTCTCCTTTTTTATTCTCTTTTCTCCTCTTTCTCCTCATTTCTCATGTTTTCCACTGTTTTCTCCTGTTTACTCCTCTTTTCTACTGTTTTCTACTGTTTTGTACTCTTTTCTACTGTTTTCTACTGTTTTGTACTCTTTTCTCCTTTTTTATCTACTTTTCTCCTCTTTTTCCTCTTTCTTCTGTTATCTCCTGTGTTCTCCTCTTTTCTCCTGTTTTCAACTGTGTTCTCCTCTTTTCTCCTCTTTTCTAAACTTTTCTCCTTTTTGATTCTCTTTTCTCCTCTTTCTCCTGTTTTCTCCACTTTTCTACTGTTTTCTCCTGTTTTCTAATCTTTTCTCCTTTTTTATTCTCTTTTCTCCTCTTTCTCCTCTTTCTGCTCATTTCTCATGTTTTCCACTGTTTTCTCCTGTTTTCTCCTCTTTGCTACTGTTTTCTACTGTTTTGTACTCTATTCTACTGTTTTCTACTGTTTTGTACTCTTTTCTCCTTTTTTATCTACGTTTCTCCTCTTTTTCCTCTTTTCGTCTGTTTTCTCCTCTTTTCTCCTGTGTTCTCCTGTGTTCTCCTCTTTTCTCCTGTTTTATCCTCTTTTCTACTGTTTTTATCCTCTTTCCCCTCTTTCTCTTCATTTCACCTGTTTTCTCCTCTTTTCACCTGTTTTCTCCTCTTCTTCTCTTTTCTTCTCTTTTCTCCTGTTTTTTTCCTCTTTTCTCCTGTGTTCTCCTCTTTTCTCCTCTTTTCTCCTGTTTTCTAATGTTTTCTCCTTTTTTATTCTCTTTTCTCCTCTTTCTCCTCTTTCTCCTCATTTCTCATGTTTTCCACTGTTTTCTCCTGTTTTCTCCTCTTTTCTACTGTTTTCTACTGTTTTGTACTCTTTTCTACTGTTTTCTACTGTTTTGTACTCTTTTCTCCTTTTTTATCTACTTTTCTCCTCTTTTTCCTCTTTTCTTCTGTTTTCTCCTGTGTTCTCCTCTTTTCTCATGTTTTCAACTGTGTTCTCCTCTTTTCGCCTCTTTTCTAAACTTTTCTCCTTTTTGATTCTCTTTTCTCCTCTTTCTCCTCTTTCTCCTGTTTTCTCCACTTTTCTACTGTTTTCTCCTGTTTTCTAATCTTTTCTCCTTTTTTATTCTCTTTTCTCCTCTTTCTCCACTTTCTGCTCATTTCTCATGTTTTCCATTGTTTTCTCCTGGGTTCTCCTCTTTTCTCCTGTTTTATCCTCTTTTCTACTGTTTTATCCTCTTTCTCCTCTTTCCTCCTCTAGTCTCCTGGGTTTCTCCACCTTTCTGTTCTTTTCTCCTCGTTTATCCTCTTTTCCACTCTTTTCTCCTGTTTTCTAATCTTTTCTCCTTTTTTTTTCTGTTTTCTCCTCTTTCTCCTCATTTCTGCTTTTTCTCCTCTTTTCTCCTGTTTTATCCTCTTTTCTACTGTTTTATCCTCTTTCTCCTTTTTCTCTTCATTTCACCTGTTTTCTCCTCTTTTCACCTGTTTTCTCCTCTTTTCTTCTCTTTTCTTCTCTTTTCTCCTGTTTTTTTTCCTCTTTTCTCCTGTGTTCTCCTCTTTTCTCCTCTTTTCTCCTGTTTTCTAATCTTTTCTCCTTTTTTATTCTCTTTTCTCCTCTTTCTCCTCTTTCTCCTCATTTCTCATGTTTTCCACTGTATTCTCCTGTTTTCTCCTCTTTTCTACTGTTTACTACTGTTTTGTACTCTTTTCTACTGTTTTCTACTGTTTTGTACTCTTTTCTCCTTTTTATCTACGTTTCTCCTCTTTTTCCTCTTTTCTTCTGTTTTCTCCTCTTTTCTCCTGTGTTCTCCTGTGTTCTCCTCTTTTCTCCTGTTTTTATCCTCTTTTCTACTGTTTTATCCCCTTTCTCCTCTTTCTCTTCATTTCACCTGTTTTCCTCCTCTTTTCACCTGTTTTCTCCTCTTTTCTTCTCTTTTCTCCTGTTTTATCCTCTTTTCTATTGTTTTATCCTCTTTCCTCCTCTTTCCTCCTCTCGTCTCCTGGGTTTCTCTACCTTTCTGTTCTTTTCTCCTCGTTTATCCTCTTTTCCACTCTTTTCTCCTGTTTTCTAATCTTTTCTCCTTTTTTATTCTGTTTTCTCCTCTTTCTCCTCATTTCTGCTTTTTCTCCTCTTTTCTCCTCTTTTCTCCTCTTTTCTACTCTTTTCAACTGTGTTCTCCTCTTTTCTCCTGTTTTATCCTCTTTTCTACTGTCTTATCCTCTTTCTCCTCTTTCTCTTTATTTCACCTGCTTTCTCCACTTTTCACCTGTTTTCTCCTCTTTTCTTCTCTATTCTCCTGTTTTATCCTCTTTTCTACTGTTTTCTCCTGTTTTCTAATCTTTTCTCCTTTTTTATTCTGTTTTCTCCTCTTTTTCCTCTTTTCTTCTGTTTTCTCCTGTGTTCTCCTCTTTTCTCCTGTTTTCAACTGTGTTCTCCTCTTTTCTCCTGTTTTCTAATCTTTTCTCCTTTTTTATTGTCTTTTCTCCTCTTTCTCCTCTTTCTCCTCATTTCTCATGTTTTCCACTGTTTTCTCCTGTTTTCTCCTCTTTTCTACTGTTTTCTACTGTTTTGTACTCTTTTCTACTGTTTTCTACTGTTTTGTACTCTTTTCTCCTTTTTTATCTACTTTTCTCCTCTTTTTCCTCTTTTCTTCTGTTTTCTCCTGTGTTCTCCTCTTTTCTCCTGTTTTCTACTGTTTTCTCCTCTTTTCGACTGTGTTCTCCTCTTTTCGCCTGTGTTCTCCTCTTTTCTCCTGTTTCCTAATCTTTTCTCCTTTTTTATTCTCTTTTCTCGTCTTTCTCCTCTTTCTCCTCCTTTCTCATGTTTTCCACTGTTTTCTCCTCTTTTCTCCTCTTTTCTACTGTTTTCTCCTGTTTTGTACTCTTTTCTCCTTTTTTATCTACTTTTCTCCTCTTTTTCCTCTTTTCTTCTGTTTTCTCCTGTGTTCTCCTCTTTTCTCCTGTTTTCAACTGTGTTCTCCTCTTTTCTAAACTTTTCTCCTTTTTGATTCTCTTTTCTCCTCTTTCTCCTCTTTTCCTATTTTCTCCACTTTTCTACTGTTTTCTCCTGTTTTCTAATCTTTTCTCCTTTTTTATTCTCTTTTCTCCTCTTTCTCCTCTTTCTGCTCATTTCTCATGTTTTCCACTGTTTTCTCCTGTTTTCTCCTCTTTTCTACTGTTTTCTACTGTTTTGTACTCTTTTCTACTGTTTTCTACTGTTTTGTACTGTTTTCTCCTTTTTTATCTACGTTTCTCCTCTTTTTCCTCTTTTCTTCTGTTTTCTCCTCTTTTCTCCTGTGTTCTCCTGTGTTCTCCTCTTTTCTCCTGTTTTATCCTCTTTTCTACTGTTTTATCCTCTTTCCCCTCTTTCTCTTCATTTCACCTGTTTTCTCCTCTTTTCAACTGTTTTCTCCTCTTTTCTTCTCTTTTCTCCTCTTTTCTCCTTTTTTCCCCTCTTTTCTCCTGTGTTCTCCTCTTTTCTCCTCTTTTCTCCTGTTTTCAAATCTTTTCTCATTTTTTATTCTCTTTTCTCCTCTTTCTCCTGTTTTCTCCACTTTTCTACTGTTTTCTCCTGTTTTCTAATGGGCGGCACGGTGGCACAGTGTTTAGCACTGCTGTCTCACAGCGCCTGAGACCCGTGTTCAATTCCCGCCTCAGGCGACTGACTGTGTGGAGTTTGCACGTTCTCCCCGTGTCTGCGTGGGTTTCCTCCGGGTGCTCCGGTTTCCCACCACAGTCCAAAGATGTGCAGGCAGGTGAATTGGCCATGCTAAATTGCCCGTAGTGTTAGGTAAGGGGTAGATGTAGATGTAGGGGTCGGGGTATGGGTGGGTTACGCTTCGGCGGGGCGGTGTGGACTTGTTGGGCCGAAGGGCCTGTTTCCACACTGTAAGTAATCTAATCTTTTCTCCTTTTTTATTCTCTTTTCTCCTCTTTCTCCTCTTTCTGCTCATTTCTCATGTTTCCACTGTTTTCTCCTCTTTTCTCCTCTTTTCTACTGTTTTCTACTGTTTTGTACTCTTTTCTACTGTTTTCTACTGTTTTGTACTCTTTTCTCCTTTTTATCTACGTTTCTCCTCTTTTTCCTCTTTTCTTCTGTTTTCTCCTCTTTTCTCCTGTGTTCTCCTCTTTTCTCCTGTTTTATCCTCTTTTCTACTGTTTTATCCTCTTTCTCCTCTTTCTCTTCATTTCACCTGTTTTCTCCTCTTTTCACTGTTTTCTCCTCTTTTCTTCTCTTTTCTTCTCTTTTCTCCTGTTTTTTTCCTCTTTTCTCCTGTGTTCTCCTGTGTTCTCCTCTTTTCTCCTGTTTTCTAATCTTTTCTCCTTTTTTATTCTCTTTTCTCCTCTTTCTCCTCATTTCTCATGTTTTCCACTGTTTTCTCCTGTTTACTCCTCTTTTCTACTGTTTTCTACTGTTTTGTACTCTTTTCTACTGTTTTCTACTGTTTTGTACTCTTTTCTCCTGTTTTATCTACTTTTCTCCTCTTTTTCCTCTTTTCTTCTGTTATCTCCTGTGTTCTCCTCTTTTCTCCTGTTTTCAACTGTGTTCTCCTCTTTTCGCCTCTTTTCTAAACTTTTCTCCTTTTTGATTCTCTTTTCTCCTCTTTCTCCTGTTTTCTCCACTTTTCTACTGTTTTCTCCTGTTTTCTAATCTTTTCTCCTTTTTTATTCTCTTTTCTCCTCTTTCTCCTCTTTCTGCTCATTTCTCATGTTTTCCACTGTTTTCTCCTGTTTTCTCCTCTTTTCTACTGTTTTCTACTGTTTTGTACTCTATTCTACTGTTTTCTACTGTTTTGTACTCTTTTCTCCTTTTTTATCTACGTTTCTCCTCTTTTTCCTCTTTTCGTCTGTTTTCTCCTCTTTTCTCCTGTGTTCTCCTGTGTTCTCCTCTTTTCTCCTGTTTTATCCTCTTTTCTACTGTTTTATCCTCTTTCCCCTCTTTCTCTTCATTTCACCTGTTTTCTCCTCTTTTCACCTGTTTTCTCCTCTTCTTCTCTTTTCTTCTCTTTTCTCCTGTTTTTTTCCTCTTTTCTCCTGTGTTCTCCTCTTTTCTCCTGTTTTCTAATCTTTTCTCCTTTTTTATTCTCTTTTCTCCTCTTTCTCCTCTTTCTCCTCATTTCTCATGTTTTCCACTGTTTTCTCCTGTTTTCTCCTCTTTTCTACTGTTTTCTACTGTTTTGTACTCTTTTCTACTGTTTTCTACTGTTTTGTACTCTTTTCTCCTTTTTTATCTACTTTTCTCCTCTTTTTCCGCTTTTCTTCTGTTTTCTCCTGTGTTCTCCTCTTTTCTCATGTTTTCAACTGTGTTCTCCTCTTTTCGCCTCTTTTCTAAACTTTTCTCCTTTTTGATTCTCTTTTCTCCTCTTTCTCCTCTTTCTCCTGTTTTCTCCACTTTTCTACTGTTTTCTCCTGTTTTCTAATCTTTTCTCCTTTTTTATTCTCTTTTCTCCTCTTTCTCCACTTTCTGCTCATTTCTCATGTTTTCCATTGTTTTCTCCTCTTTTCTCCTGTTTTATCCTCTTTTCTACTGTTTTATCCTCTTTCTCCTCTTTCCTCCTCTAGTCTCCTGGGTTTCTCCACCTTTCTGTTCTTTTCTCCTCGTTTATCCTCTTTTCCACTCTTTTCTCCTGTTTTCTAATCTTTTCTCCTTTTTTTTTCTGTTTTCTCCTCTTTCTCCTCATTTCTGCTTTTTCTCCTCTTTTCTCCTGTTTTATCCTCTTTTCTACTGTTTTATCCTCTTTCTCCTCTTTCTATTCATTTCACCTGTTTTCTCCTCTTTTCACCTGTTTTCTCCTCTTTTCTTCTCTTTTCTTCTCTTTTCTCCTGTTTTTTTCCTCTTTTCTCCTGTGTTCTCCTCTTTTCTCCTCTTTTCTCCTGTTTTCTAATCTTTTCTCCTTTTTTATTCTCTTTTCTCCTCTTTCTCCTCTTTCTCCTCATTTCTCATGTTTTCCACTGTATTCTCCTGTTTTCTCCTCTTTTCTACTGTTTACTACTGTTTTGTACTCTTTTCTACTGTTTTCTACTGTTTTGTACTCTTTTCTCCTTTTTATCTACGTTTCTCCTCTTTTTCCTCTTTTCTTCTGTTTTCTCCTCTTTTCTCCTGTGTTCTCCTGTGTTCTCCTCTTTTCTCCTGTTTTATCCTCTTTTCTACTGTTTTATCCCCTTTCTCCTCTTTCTCTTCATTTCACCTGTTTTCTCCTCTTTTCACCTGTTTTCTCCTCTTTTCTTCTCTTTTCTCCTGTTTTATCCTCTTTTCTATTGTTTTATCCTCTTTCTCCTCTTTCCTCCTCTCGTCTCCTGGGTTTCTCTACCTTTCTGTTCTTTTCTCCTCGTTTATCCTCTTTTCCACTCTTTTCTCCTGTTTTCTAATCTTTTCTCCTTTTTTATTCTGTTTTCTCCTCTTTCTCCTCATTTCTGCTTTTTCTCCTCTTTTCTCCTCTTTTCTCCTCTTTTCTACTCTTTTCAACTGTGTTCTCCTCTTTTCTCCTGTTTTATCCTCTTTTCTACTGTCTTATCCTCTTTCTCCTCTTTCTCTTTATTTCACCTGCTTTCTCCACTTTTCACCTGTTTTCTCCTCTTTTCTTCTCTATTCTCCTGTTTTATCCTCTTTTCTACTGTTTTCTCCTGTTTTCTAATCTTTTCTCCTTTTTTATTCTGTTTTCTCCTCTTTTTCCTCTTTTCTACTGTTTTCTACTGTTTTGTACTCTTTTCTCCTTTTTTATCTACTTTTCTCCTCTTTTTCCTCTTTTCTTCTGTTTTCTCCTGTGTTCTCCTCTTTTCTCCAGTTTTCTACTGTTTTCTCCTCTTTTCTCCTGTTTTCTCCTCTTTTCGCCTGTGTTCTCCTCTTTTCTCCTGTTTTCCAATCTTTTCTCCTTTTTTATTCTCTTTTCTCGTCTTTCTCCTCTTTCTCCTCCTTTCTCATGTTTTCCACTGTTTTCTCCTCTTTTCTCCTCTTTTCAACAGTTTTCTCCTGTTTTGTACTCTTTTCTCCTTTTTTATCCACTTTTCTCCTCTTTTTCCTCTTTTCTCCTGTTTTCAACTGTGTTCTCCTCTTTTCTCCAGTTTTCTACAGTTTTCTCCTTTTTGATTCTCTTTTCTGCTCTTTCTCCTCTTTCTCCTGTTTTCTCCACTTTTCTACTGTTTTCTGCTGTTTTCTAATGGGCGGCACGGTGGCACAGTGTTTAGCACTGCTGTCTCACAGCGCCTGAGACCCGGGTTCAATTCCCACCTCTAGGCGACTGACTGTGTGGAGTTTGCACATTCTCCCCGTGTCTGCGTGGGTTTCCTCCGGGTGCTCCGGTTTCCCACCACAGTCCAAAGATGTGCAGGCCAGGTGAATTGGCCATGCTAAATTGCCCGTAGTGTTAGGTAAGGGGTAGATGTAGATGTAGGTGTCGGGGTATGGGTGGGTTACGCTTCAGCGGGGCGGTGTGGACTTGTTGGGCCGAAGGGCCTGTTTCCACACTGTAAGTAATCTAATCTAATCTTTTCTCCTTTTTATTCTCTTTTCTCCTCTTTCTCCTCTTTCTGCTCATTTCTCATGTTTCCACTGTTTTCTCCTCTTTTCTCCTCTTTTCTACTGTTTTCTACTGTTTTGTACTCTTTTCTACTGTTTTCTACTGTTTTGTACTCTTTTCTCCTTTTTATCTACGTTTCTCCTCTTTTTCCTCTTTTCTTCTGTTTTCTCCTCTTTTCTCCTGTGTTCTCCTGTGTTCTCCTCTTTTCTCCTGTTTTATCCTCTTTTCTACTGTTTTATCCTCTTTCTCCTCTTTCTCTTCATTTCACCTGTTTTCTCCTCTTTTCACTGTTTTCTCCTCTTTTCTTCTCTTTTCTTCTCTTTTCTCCTTTTTTTTCCTCTTTTCTCCTGTGTTCTCCTGTGTTCTCCTCTTTTCTCCTGTTTTCTAATCTTTTCTCCTTTTTTATTCTCTTTTCTCCTCTTTCTCCTCATTTCTCATGTTTTCCACTGTTTTCTCCTGTTTACTCCTCTTTTCTACTGTTTTCTACTGTTTTGTACTCTTTTCTACTGTTTTCTACTGTTTTGTACTCTTTTCTCCTTTTTTATCTACTTTTCTCCTCTTTTTCCTCTTTTCTTCTGTTATCTCCTGTGTTCTCCTCTTTTCTCCTGTTTTCAACTGTGTTCTCCTCTTTTCGCCTCTTTTCTAAACTTTTCTCCTTTTTGATTCTCTTTTCTCCTCTTTCTCCTGTTTTCTCCACTTTTCTACTGTTTTCTCCTGTTTTCTAATCTTTTCTCCTTTTTTATTCTCTTTTCTCCTCTTTCTCCTCTTTCTGCTCATTTCTCATGTTTTCCACTGTTTTCTCCTGTTTTCTCCTCTTTGCTACTGTTTTCTACTGTTTTGTACTCTATTCTACTGTTTTCTACTGTTTTGTACTCTTTTCTCCTTTTTTATCTACGTTTCTCCTCTTTTTCCTCTTTTCGTCTGTTTTCTCCTCTTTTCTCCTGTGTTCTCCTGTGTTCTCCTCTTTTCTCCTGTTTTATCCTCTTTTCTACTGTTTTATCCTCTTTCTCCTCTTTCCTCCTCTAGTCTCCTGGGTTTCTCCACCTTTCTGTTCTTTTCTCCTCGTTTATCCTCTTTTCCACTCTTTTCTCCTGTTTTCGAATCTTTTCTCCTTTTTTTTTCTGTTTTCTCCTCTTTCTCCTCATTTCTGCTTTTTCTCCTCTTTTCTCCTGTTTTATCCTCTTTTCTACTGTTTTATCCTCTTTCTCCTCTTTCTCTTCATTTCACCTGTTTTCTCCTCTTTTCACCTGTTTTCTCCTCTTTTCTTCTCTTTTCTCCTGTTTTTTTCCTCTTTTCTCCTGTGTTCTCCTCTTTTCTCCTCTTTTCTCCTGTTTTCTAATCTTTTCTCCTTTTTTATTCTCTTTTCTCCTCTTTCTCCTCTTTCTCCTCATTTCTCATGTTTTCCACTGTATTCTCCTGTTTTCTCCTCTTTTCTACTGTTTACTACTGTTTTGTACTCTTTTCTACTGTTTTCTACTGTTTTGTACTCTTTTCTCCTTTTTATCTACGTTTCTCCTCTTTTTCCTCTTTTCTTCTGTTTTCTCCTCTTTTCTCCTGTGTTCTCCTGTGTTCTCCTCTTTTCTCCTGTTTTATCCTCTTTTCTACTGTTTTATCCCCTTTCTCCTCTTTCTCTTCATTTCACCTGTTTTCTCCTCTTTTCACCTGTTTTCTCCTCTTTTCTTCTCTTTTCTCCTGTTTTATCCTCTTTTCTATTGTTTTATCCTCTTTCTCCTCTTTCCTCCTCTCGTCTCCTGGGTTTCTCTACCTTTCTGTTCTTTTCTCCTCGTTTATCCTCTTTTCCACTCTTTTCTCCTGTTTTCTAATCTTTTCTCCTTTTTTATTCTGTTTTCTCCTCTTTCTCCTCATTTCTGCTTTTTCTCCTCTTTTCTCCTCTTTTCTCCTCTTTTCTACTCTTTTCAACTGTGTTCTCCTCTTTTCTCCTGTTTTATCCTCTTTTCTACTGTCTTATCCTCTTTCTCCTCTTTCTCTTTATTTCACCTGCTTTCTCCTCTTTTCTCCTGTTTTCTAATCTTTTCTCCTTTTTTATTGTCTTTTCTCCTCTTTCTCCTCTTTCTCCTCATTTCTCATGTTTTCCACTGTTTTCTCCTGTTTTCTCCTCTTTTCTACTGTTTTCTACTGTTTTGTACTCTTTTCTACTGTTTTCTACTGTTTTGTACTCTTTTCTCCTTTTTTATCTACTTTTCTCCTCTTTTTCCTCTTTTCTTCTGTTTTCTCCTGTGTTCTCCTCTTTTCTCCTGTTTTCTACTGTTTTCTCCTCTTTTCGACTGTGTTCTCCTCTTTTCGCCTGTGTTCTCCTCTTTCCTCCTGTTTCCTAATCTTTTCTCCTTTTTTATTCTCTTTTCTCGTCTTTCTCCTCTTTCTCCTCCTTTCTCATGTTTTCCACTGTTTTCTCCTCTTTTCTCCTCTTTTCTACTGTTTTCTCCTGTTTTGTACTCTTTTCTCCTTTTTTATCTACTTTTCTCCTCTTTTTCCTCTTTTCTTCTGTTTTCTCCTGTGTTCTCCTCTTTTCTCCTGTTTTCAACTGTGTTCCCCTCTTTTCTCCTCTTTTCTAAACTTTTCTCCTTTTTGATTCTCTTTTCTCCTCTTTCTCCTCTTTTCCTGTTTTCTCCACTTTTCTACTGTTTTCTCCTGTTTTCTAATCTTTTCTCCTTTTTTATTCTCTTTTCTCCTCTTTCTCCTCTTTCTGCTCATTTCTCATGTTTTCCACTGTTTTCTCCTGTTTTCTCCTCTTTTCTACTGTTTTCTACTGTTTTGTACTCTTTTCTACTGTTTTCTACTGTTTTGTACTGTTTTCTCCTTTTTTATCTACGTTTCTCCTCTTTTTCCTCTTTTCTTCTGTTTTCTCCTCTTTTCTCCTGTGTTCTCCTGTGTTCTCCTCTTTTCTCCTGTTTTATCCTCTTTTCTACTGTTTTATCCTCTTTCCCCTCTTTCTCTTCATTTCACCTGTTTTCTCCTCTTTTCAACTGTTTTCTCCTCTTTTCTTCTCTTTTCTCCTCTTTTCTCCTTTTTCCCCCTCTTTTCTCCTGTGTTCTCCACTTTTCTCCTCTTTTCTCCTGTTTTCAAATCTTTTCTCATTTTTTATTCTCTTTTCTCCTCTTTCTCCTGTTTTCTCCACTTTTCTACTGTTTTCTCCTGTTTTGTAATGGGCGGCACGGTGGCACAGTGTTTAGCACTGCTGTCTCACAGCGCCTGAGACCCGTGTTCAATTCCCGCCTCAGGCGACTGACTGTGTGGAGTTTGCACGTTCTCCCCGTGTCTGCGTGGGTTTCCTCCGGGTGCTCCGGTTTCCCACCACAGTCCAAAGATGTGCAGGCCAGGTGAATTGGCCATGCTAAATTGCCCGTAGTGTTAGGTAAGGGGTAGATGTAGATGTAGGGGTCGGGGTATGGGTGGGTTACGCTTCGGCGGGGCGGTGTGGACTTGTTGGGCCGAAGGGCCTGTTTCCACACTGTAAGTAATCTAATCTAATCTTTTCTCCTTTTTTATTCTCTTTTCTCCTCTTTCTCCTCTTTCTGCTCATTTCTCATGTTTCCACTGTTTTCTCCTCTTTTCTCCTCTTTTCTACTGTTTTCTACTGTTTTGTACTCTTTTCTACTGTTTTCTACTGTTTTGTACTCTTTTCTCCTTTTTATCTACGTTTCTCCTCTTTTTCCTCTTTTCTTCTGTTTTCTCCTCTTTTCTCCTGTGTTCTCCTGTGTTCTCCTCTTTTCTCCTGTTTTATCCTCTTTTCTACTGTTTTATCCTCTTTCTCCTCTTTCTCTTCATTTCACCTGTTTTCTCCTCTTTTCACTGTTTTCTCCTCTTTTCTTCTCTTTTCTTCTCTTTTCTCCTGTTTTTTTCCTCTTTTCTCCTGTGTTCTCCTGTGTTCTCCTCTTTTCTCCTGTTTTCTAATCTTTTCTCCTTTTTTATTCTCTTTTCTCCTCTTTCTCCTCATTTCTCATGTTTTCCACTGTTTTCTCCTGTTTACTCCTCTTTTCTACTGTTTTCTACTGTTTTGTACTCTTTTCTACTGTTTTCTACTGTTTTGTACTCTTTTCTCCTGTTTTATCTACTTTTCTCCTCTTTTTCCTCTTTTCTTCTGTTATCTCCTGTGTTCTCCTCTTTTCTCCTGTTTTCAACTGTGTTCTCCTCTTTTCGCCTCTTTTCTAAACTTTTCTCCTTTTTGATTCTCTTTTCTCCTGTTTCTCCTCTTTCTCCTGTTTTCTCCACTTTTCTACTGTTTTCTCCTGTTTTCTAATCTTTTCTCCTTTTTTATTCTCTTTTCTCCTCTTTCTCCTCTTTCTGCTCATTTCTCATGTTTTCCACTGTTTTCTCCTGTTTTCTCCTCTTTTCTACTGTTTTCTACTGTTTTGTACTCTATTCTACTGTTTTCTACTGTTTTGTACTCTTTTCTCCTTTTTTATCTACGTTTCTCCTCTTTTTCCTCTTTTCGTCTGTTTTCTCCTCTTTTCTCCTGTGTTCTCCTGTGTTCTCCTCTTTTCTCCTGTTTTATCCTCTTTTCTACTGTTTTATCCTCTTTCCCCTCTTTCTCTTCATTTCACCTGTTTTCTCCTCTTTTCACCTGTTTTCTCCTCTTCTTCTCTTTTCTTCTCTTTTCTCCTGTTTTTTTCCTCTTTTCTCCTGTGTTCTCCTCTTTTCTCCTCTTTTCTCCTGTTTTCTAATCTTTTCTCCTTTTTTATTCTCTTTTCTCCTCTTTCTCCTCTTTCTCCTCATTTCTCATGTTTTCCACTGTTTTCTCCTGTTTTCTCCTCTTTTCTACTGTTTTCTACTGTTTTGTACTCTTTTCTACTGTTTTCTACTGTTTTGTACTCTTTTCTCCTTTTTTATCTACTTTTCTCCTCTTTTTCCGCTTTTCTTCTGTTTTCTCCTGTGTTCTCCTCTTTTCTCATGTTTTCAACTGTGTTCTCCTCTTTTCGCCTCTTTTCTAAACTTTTCTCCTTTTTGATTCTCTTTTCTCCTCTTTCTCCTCTTTCTCCTGTTTTCTCCACTTTTCTACTGTTTTCTCCTGTTTTCTAATCTTTTCTCCTTTTTTATTCTCTTTTCTCCTCTTTCTCCACTTTCTGCTCATTTCTCATGTTTTCCATTGTTTTCTCCTGTTTTCTCCTCTTTTCTCCTGTTTTATCCTCTTTTCTACTGTTTTATCCTCTTTCTCCTCTTTCCTCCTCTAGTCTCCTGGGTTTCTCCACCTTTCTGTTCTTTTCTCCTCGTTTATCCTCTTTTCCACTCTTTTCTCCTGTTTTCTAATCTTTTCTCCTTTTTTTTTCTGTTTTCTCCTCTTTCTCCTCATTTCTGCTTTTTCTCCTCTTTTCTCCTGTTTTATCCTCTTTTCTACTGTTTTATCCTCTTTCTCCTCTTTCTCTTCATTTCACCTGTTTTCTCCTCTTTTCACCTGTTTTCTCCTCTTTTCTTCTCTTTTCTTCTCTTTTCTCCTGTTTTTTTCCTCTTTTCTCCTGTGTTCTCCTCTTTTCTCCTCTTTTCTCCTGTTTTCTAATCTTTTCTCCTTTTTTATTCTCTTTTCTCCTCTTTCTCCTCTTTCTCCTCATTTCTCATGTTTTCCACTGTATTCTCCTGTTTTCTCCTCTTTTCTACTGTTTACTACTGTTTTGTACTCTTTTCTACTGTTTTCTACTGTTTTGTACTCTTTTCTCCTTTTTATCTACGTTTCTCCTCTTTTTCCTCTTTTCTTCTGTTTTCTCCTCTTTTCTCCTGTGTTCTCCTGTGTTCTCCTCTTTTCTCCTGTTTTATCCTCTTTTCTACTGTTTTATCCCCTTTCTCCTCTTTCTCTTCATTTCACCTGTTTTCTCCTCTTTTCACCTGTTTTCTCCTCTTTTCTTCTCTTTTCTCCTGTTTTATCCTCTTTTCTATTGTTTTATCCTCTTTCTCCTCTTTCCTCCTCTCGTCTCCTGGGTTTCTCTACCTTTCTGTTCTTTTCTCCTCGTTTATCCTCTTTTCCACTCTTTTCTCCTGTTTTCTAATCTTTTCTCCTTTTTTATTCTGTTTTCTCCTCTTTCTCCTCATTTCTGCTTTTTCTCCTCTTTTCTCCTCTTTTCTCCTCTTTTCTACTCTTTTCAACTGTGTTCTCCTCTTTTCTCCTGTTTTATCCTCTTTTCTATTGTTTTATCCTCTTTCTCCTCTTTCTCTTTATTTCACCTGCTTTCTCCACTTTTCACCTGTTTTCTCCTCTTTTCTTCTCTATTCTCCTGTTTTATCCTCTTTTCTACTGTTTTCTCCTGTTTTCTAATCTTTTCTCCTTTTTTATTCTGTTTTCTCCTCTTTTTCCTCTTTTCTTCTGTTTTCTCCTGTGTTCTCCTCTTTTCTCCTGTTTTCAACTGTGTTCTCCTCTTTTCTCCTGTTTTCTAATCTTTTCTCCTTTTTTATTGTCTTTTCTCCTCTTTCTCCTCTTTCTCCTCATTTCTCATGTTTTCCACTGTTTTCTCCTGTTTTCTCCTCTTTTCTACTGTTTTCTACTGTTTTGTACTCTTTTCTACTGTTTTCTACTGTTTTGTACTCTTTTCTCCTTTTTTATCTACTTTTCTCCTCTTTTTCCTCTTTTCTTCTGTTTTCTCCTGTGTTCTCCTCTTTTCTCCTGTTTTCTACTGTTTTCTCCTCTTTTCGACTGTGTTCTCCTCTTTTCGCCTGTGTTCTCCTCTTTTCTCCTGTTTCCTAATCTTTTCTCCTTTTTTATTCTCTTTTCTCGTCTTTCTCCTCTTTCTCCTCCTTTCTCATGTTTTCCACTGTTTTCTCCTCTTTTCTCCTCTTTTCTACTGTTTTCTCCTGTTTTGTACTCTTTTCTCCTTTTTTATCTACTTTTCTCCTCTTTTTCCTCTTTTCTTCTGTTTTCTCCTGTGTTCTCCTCTTTTCTCCTGTTTTCAACTGTGTTCTCCTCTTTTCTCCTCTTTTCTAAACTTTTCTCCTTTTTGATTCTCTTTTCTCCTCTTTCTCCTCTTTTCCTGTTTTCTCCACTTTTCTACTGTTTTCTCCTGTTTTCTAATCTTTTCTCCTTTTTTATTCTCTTTTCTCCTCTTTCTCCTCTTTCTGCTCATTTCTCATGTTTTCCACTGTTTTCTCCTGTTTTCTCCTCTTTTCTACTGTTTTCTACTGTTTTGTACTCTTTTCTACTGTTTTCTACTGTTTTGTACTGTTTTCTCCTTTTTTATCTACGTTTCTCCTCTTTTTCCTCTTTTCTTCTGTTTTCTCCTCTTTTCTCCTGTGTTCTCCTGTGTTCTCCTCTTTTCTCCTGTTTTATCCTCTTTTCTACTGTTTTATCCTCTTTCCCCTCTTTCTCTTCATTTCACCTGTTTTCTCCTCTTTTCAACTGTTTTCTCCTCTTTTCTTCTCTTTTCTCCTCTTTTCTCCTTTTTTCCCCTCTTTTCTCCTGTGTTCTCCTCTTTTCTCCTCTTTTCTCCTGTTTTCAAATCTTTTCTCATTTTTTATTCTCTTTTCTCCCCTTTCTCCTCTTTTCTTCTCTTTTCTCCTATTTTATCCTCTTTTCTACTGTTTTATCCTCTTTCTCCTCTTTCCTCCTCTAGTCTCCTGAGTTTCTCTACCTTTCTGTTCTTTTCTCCTCGTTTATCCTCTTTTCCACTCTTTTCTCCTGTTTTCTAATCTTTTCTCCTTTTTATTCTGTTTTCTCCTCTTTCTCCTCATTTCTGCTTTTTCTCCTCTTTTCTCCTGTTTTCTCCTCTTTTCTACTCTTTTCAACTGTGTTCTCCTCTTTTCTCCTATTTTATACTCTTTTCTACTGTCTTATCCTCTTTCTCCTCTTTCTCTTTATTTCACCTGTTTTCTCCTCTTTTCACCTGTTTTCTCCTCTTTTCTTCTCTTTTCTCCTGTTTTATCCTCTTTTCCACTCTTTTCTCCTGTTTTCTAATCTTTTCTCCTTTTTTTTTCTGTTTTCTCCTCCTTCTCCTCATTTCTGCTGTTTTCTCCTCTTTTCTCCTCTTTTCAACTGTGTTCTCCTCTTTTCTCCTCTTTTCTAAACTTTTCTCCTTTTTGATTCTCTTTTCTCCTCTTTCTCCTCTTTCTCCAGTTTTCTCCACTTTTCTACTGTTTTCTCCTGTTTTCTAATCTTTTCTCCTTTTTTATTGTCTTTTCTCCTCTTTCTCCTCTTTCTCCTCATTTCTCATGTTTTCCACTGTTTTCTCCTGTTTTCTCCTCTTTTCTCCTGTTTTATCCTCTTTTCTCCTGTTTTATCCTCTTTCCCCTCTTTCTCTTCATTTCACCTGTTTTCTCCTCTTTTCACCTGTTTTCTCCTCTTTTCTTCTCTTTTCTCCTCTTTTCTCCTTTTTTCCCACTTTTCTCCCGTATTCTCCTCTTTTCAAATCTTTTCTCATTTTTTATTCTCTTTTCTCCTCTTTCTCCTCTTTCTCTTCATTTCACCTGTTTTCTCCTCTTTTCACCTGTTTTCTCCTCTTTTCTTCTCTTTTCTCCTGTTTTATCCTCTTTTCTACTGTTTTATCCTCTTTCTCCTCTTTCCTCCTCTAGTCTCCTGGGTTTCTCCACCTTTCTGTTCTTTTCTCCTCGTTTATCCTCTTTTCCACTCTTTTCTCCTGTTTTCTAATATTTTCTCCTTTTTTATTCTGTTTTCTCCTCTTTCTCCTCATTTCTGCTGTTTTCTCCTCTTTTCCACTCTTTTCTCCTGTTTTCTAATCTTTTCTCCTTTTTTATTCTGTTTTCTCCTCTTTCTCCTCATTTCTGCTGTTTTCTCCTCTTTTCTCCTGTTTACTCCTCTTTTCTTCTCTTTTCTCCTCTTTTCTCCTTTTATTCCCTCTTTTCTCCTGTGTTCTCCTCTTTTCTCCTCTTTTCTCCTGTTTTCTAATCTTTTCTCCTTTTTTATTCTCTTTTCTCCTCTTTCTCCTCATTTCTCATGTTTTCCACTGTTTTCTCCTGTTTTCTCCTCTTTTCTCCTGTTAACTACTGTTTTGTACTCTTTTCTACTGTTTTCTACTGTCTTGTACTCTTTTCTCCTTTTTTATCTACTTTTCTCCTCTTTTTCCTCTTTTCTTCTGTTTTCTCCTGTGTTCTCCTCTTTTCTCCAGTTTTCTACTGTTTTCTCCTCTTTTCTCCTGTTTTCTCCTCTTTTCGCCTGTGTTCTCCTCTTTTCTGCTGTTTTCTAATCTTTTCTCCTTTTTTATTGTCTTTTCTCCTCTCTCTCCTCTTTCTCCTCCTTTCTCATGTTTTCCACTGTTTTCTCCTCTTTTCTCCTCTTTTCTACAGTTTTCTCCTGTTTTGTACTCTTTTCTCCTTTTTTATCCACTTTTCTCCTCTTTTTCCTCTTTTCTCCTGTTTTCAACTGTGTTCTCCTCTTTTCTCCTCTTTTCTAAACTTTTCTCCTTTTTGATTCTCTTTTCTGCTCTTTCTCCTCTTTCTCCTGTTTTCTCCACTTTTCTACTGTTTTCTCCTGTTTTCTAATCTTTTCTCCTTTTTTATTCTCTTTTCTCCTCTTTCTGCTCATTTCTCATGTTTTCCACTGTTTTCTCCTCTTTTCTACTGTTTTCTACAGTTTTGTACTCTTTTCTACTGTTTTCTACTGTTTTGTACTCTTTTCTCCTTTTTTATCTACGTTTCTCCTCTTTTTCCTCTTTTCTTCTGTTTTCTCCTCTTTTCTCCTGTGTTCTCCTGTGTTCTCCTCTTTTCTCCTGTTTTATCCTCTTTTCTACTGTTTTATCCTCTTTCTCCTCTTTCTCTTCATTTCACCTGTTTTCTCCTCTTTTCACCTGTTTTCTCCTCTTTTCTTCTCTTTTCTCCTCTTTTCTCGTTTTTTTCCCTCTTTTCTCCCGTGTTCTCCTCTTTTCAAATCTTTTCTCATTTTTTATTCTCTTTTCTCCTCTTTCTCCTCTTTCTCTTCATTTCACCTGTTTTCTCCTCTTTTCACCTGTTTTCTCCTCTTTTCTTCTCTTTTCTCCTGTTTTATCCTCTTTTCTTCTCTTTTCTCCTTTTTTTCCCTCTTTTCTCCTGTGTTCTCCTCTTTTCTCCTCTTTTCTCCTGTTTTCTAATCTTTTCTCCTTTTTTATTCTCTTTTCTCCTCTTTCTCCTCATTTCTCATGTTTTCCACTGTTTTCTCCTCTTTTCTACTGTTTTTTCCTCTTTCTCCTCTTTCCTCCTCTCGTCTCCTGGGTTTCTCTACCTTTCTGTTCTTTTCTCCTCGTTTATCCTCTTTTCCACTCTTTTGTCCTGTTTTCTAATCTTTTCTCCTTTTTTATTCTGTTTTCTCCTCTTTCTCCTCATTTCTGCTTTTTCTCCTCTTTTCTCCTCTTTTCTCCTCTTTTCTACTCTTTTCAACTGTGTTCTCCTCTTTTCTCCTGTTTTATCCTCTTTTCTACTGTCTTATCCTCTTTCTCCTCTTTCTCTTTATTTCACCTGCTTTCTCCACTTTTCACCTGTTTTCTCCTCTTTTCTTCTCTTTTCTCCTGTTTTATCCTCTTTTCTACTGTTTTCTCCTGTTTTCTAATCTTTTCTCCTTTTTTATTCTGTTTTCTCCTCTTTTTCCTCTTTTCTTCTGTTTTCTCCTGTGTTCTCCTCTTTTCTCCTGTTTTCAACTGTGTTCTCCTCTTTTCTCCTCTTTTCTAAACTTTTCTCCTTTTTGATTCTCTTTTCTCCTCTTTCTCCTGTTTTCTCCACTTTTCTACTGTTTTCTCCTGTTTTCTAATCTTTTCTCCTTTTTTATTCTCTTTTCTCCTCTTTCTCCTCTTTCTGCTCATTTCTCATGTTTTCCACTGTTTTCTCCTGTTTTCTCCTCTTTTCTACTGTTTTCTACTGTTTTATACTCTTTTCTACTGTTTTCTACTGTTTTGTACAGTTTTCTCCTTTTTTATCTACGTTTCTCCTCTTTTTCCTCTTTTCTTCTGTTTTCTCCTCTTTTCTCCTGTGTTCTCCTGTGTTCTCCTCTTTTCTCCTGTTTTATCTTCTTTTCTACTGTTTTATCCTCTTTCCCCTCTTTCTCTTCATTTCACCTGTTTTCTCCTCTTTTCACCTGTTTTCTCCTCTTTTCTTCTCTTTTCTCCTCTTTTCTCCTTTTTTCCCTCTTTTCTCCTGTGTTCTCCTCTTTTCTCCTCTTTTCTCCTGTTTTCAAATCTTTTCTCATTTTTTATTCTCTTTTCTCCCCTTTCTCCTCTTTCTCTTCATTTCACCTGTTTTCTCCTCTTTTCACCTGTTTTCTCCTCTTTTCTTCTCTTTTCTCCTGTTTTATCCTCTTTTCTACTGTTTTATCCTCTTTCTCCTCTTTCCTCCTATGGTCTCCTGGGTTTCTCTACCTTTCTGTTCTTTTCTCCTCGTTTATCCTCTTTTCCACTCTTTTCTCCTGTTTTCTAATCTTTTCTCATTTTTTGTTCTGTTTTCTTCTCTTTCTCCTCATTTCTGCTTTTTCTCCTCTTTTCTCCTGTTTTCTCCTCTTTTCTACTCTTTTCAAGTGTGTTCTCCTTTTTTCTCCTATTTTATCCTCTTTTCTACTGTCGTTTCCTCTTTCTCCTCTTTCTCTTTATTTCACCTGTTTTCTCCTCTTTTCACCTGTTTTCTCCTCTTTTCTTCTCTTTTCTCCTGTTTTATCCTCTTTTCCACTCTTTCCTCCTGTTTTCTAATCTTTTTTCCTTTTTTATTCTGTTTTCTCCTCTTTCTCCTCATTTCTGCTGTTTTCTCCTCTTTTCTCCTCTTTTCAACTGTGTTCTCCACTTTTCTCCTCTTTTCTAAACTTTTCACCTTTTTGATTCTCTTTTCTCCTCTTTCTCCTCTTTCTCCTCATTTCTCATGTTTTCCACTGTTTTCTCCTGTTTTCTCCTCTTTTCTACTGGTTTCTATAGTTTTGTACTCTTTTCTACTGTTTTCTACTGTTTTGTACTCTTTTCTCCTTTTTTATCTACTTTCCTCCTCTTTTTCCTCTTTTCTTCTGTTTTCTCCTGTGTTCTCCTCTTTTCTCCTGTTTTATCCTCTTTTCTCCTGTTTTCAACTGTGTTCTCCTCTTTTCTCCTCTTTTCTAAACTTTTCTCCTTTTTGATTCTCTTTTCTGCTCTTTCTCCTCTTTCTCCTGTTTTCTCCACTTTTCTACTGTTTTCTCCTGTTTTCTAATCTTTTCTCCTTTTTTATTCTCTTTTCTCCTCTTTCTGCTCATTTCTCATGTTTTCCACTGTTTTCTCCTCTTTTCTACTGTTTTCTACAGTTTTGTACTCTTTTCTACTGTTTTCTACTGTTTTGTACTCTTTTCTCCTTTTTTATCTACGTTTCTCCTCTTTTTCCTCTTTTCTTCTGTTTTCTCCTCTTTTCTCCTGTGTTCTCCTGTGTTCTCCTCTTTTCTCCTGTTTTATCCTCTTTTCTACTGTTTTATCCTCTTTCTCCTCTTTCTCTTCATTTCACCTGTTTTCTCCTCTTTTCACCTGTTTTCTCCTCTTTTCTTCTCTTTTCTCCTCTTTTCTCGTTTTTTTCCCTCTTTTCTCCCGTGTTCTCCTCTTTTCAAATCTTTTCTCATTTTTTATTCTCTTTTCTCCTCTTTCTCCTCTTTCTCTTCATTTCACCTGTTTTCTCCTCTTTTCACCTGTTTTCTCCTCTTTTCTTCTCTTTTCTCCTGTTTTATCCTCTTTTCTTCTCTTTTCTCCTTTTTTTCCCTCTTTTCTCCTGTGTTCTCCTCTTTTCTCCTCTTTTCTCCTGTTTTCTAATCTTTTCTCCTTTTTTATTCTCTTTTCTCCTCTTTCTCCTCATTTCTCATGTTTTCCACTGTTTTCTCCTCTTTTCTACTGTTTTTTCCTCTTTCTCCTCTTTCCTCCTCTCGTCTCCTGGGTTTCTCTACCTTTCTGTTCTTTTCTCCTCGTTTATCCTCTTTTCCACTCTTTTGTCCTGTTTTCTAATCTTTTCTCCTTTTTTATTCTGTTTTCTCCTCTTTCTCCTCATTTCTGCTTTTTCTCCTCTTTTCTCCTCTTTTCTCCTCTTTTCTACTCTTTTCAACTGTGTTCTCCTCTTTTCTCCTGTTTTATCCTCTTTTCTACTGTCTTATCCTCTTTCTCCTCTTTCTCTTTATTTCACCTGCTTTCTCCACTTTTCACCTGTTTTCTCCTCTTTTCTTCTCTTTTCTCCTGTTTTATCCTCTTTTCTACTGTTTTCTCCTGTTTTCTAATCTTTTCTCCTTTTTTATTCTGTTTTCTCCTCTTTTTCCTCTTTTCTTCTGTTTTCTCCTGTGTTCTCCTCTTTTCTCCTGTTTTCAACTGTGTTCTCCTCTTTTCTCCTCTTTTCTAAACTTTTCTCCTTTTTGATTCTCTTTTCTCCTCTTTCTCCTGTTTTCTCCACTTTTCTACTGTTTTCTCCTGTTTTCTAATCTTTTCTCCTTTTTTATTCTCTTTTCTCCTCTTTCTCCTCTTTCTGCTCATTTCTCATGTTTTCCACTGTTTTCTCCTGTTTTCTCCTCTTTTCTACTGTTTTCTACTGTTTTGTACTCTTTTCTACTGTTTTCTACTGTTTTGTACAGTTTTCTCCTTTTTTATCTACGTTTCTCCTCTTTTTCCTCTTTTCTTCTGTTTTCTCCTCTTTTCTCCTGTGTTCTCCTGTGTTCTCCTCTTTTCTCCTGTTTTATCTTCTTTTCTACTGTTTTATCCTCTTTCCCCTCTTTCTCTTCATTTCACCTGTTTTCTCCTCTTTTCACCTGTTTTCTCCTCTTTTCTTCTCTTTTCTCCTCTTTTCTCCTTTTTTCCCTCTTTTCTCCTGTGTTCTCCTCTTTTCTCCTCTTTTCTCCTGTTTTCAAATCTTTTCTCATTTTTTATTCTCTTTTCTCCCCTTTCTCCTCTTTCTCTTCATTTCACCTGTTTTCTCCTCTTTTCACCTGTTTTCTCCTCTTTTCTTCTCTTTTCTCCTGTTTTATCCTCTTTTCTACTGTTTTATCCTCTTTCTCCTCTTTCCTCCTATGGTCTCCTGGGTTTCTCTACCTTTCTGTTCTTTTCTCCTCGTTTATCCTCTTTTCCACTCTTTTCTCCTGTTTTCTAATCTTTTCTCATTTTTTGTTCTGTTTTCTTCTCTTTCTCCTCATTTCTGCTTTTTCTCCTCTTTTCTCCTGTTTTCTCCTCTTTTCTACTCTTTTCAAGTGTGTTCTCCTTTTTTCTCCTATTTTATCCTCTTTTCTACTGTCGTTTCCTCTTTCTCCTCTTTCTCTTTATTTCACCTGTTTTCTCCTCTTTTCACCTGTTTTCTCCTCTTTTCTTCTCTTTTCTCCTGTTTTATCCTCTTTTCCACTCTTTTCTCCTGTTTTCTAATCTTTTTTCCTTTTTTATTCTGTTTTCTCCTCTTTCTCCTCATTTCTGCTGTTTTCTCCTCTTTTCTCCTCTTTTCAACTGTGTTCTCCTCTTTTCTCCTCTTTTCTAAACTTTTCACCTTTTTGATTCTCTTTTCTCCTCTTTCTCCTCTTTCTCCTCATTTCTCATGTTTTCCACTGTTTTCTCCTGTTTTCTCCTCTTTTCTACTGGTTTCTATAGTTTTGTACTCTTTTCTACTGTTTTCTACTGTTTTGTACTCTTTTCTCCTTTTTTATCTACTTTCCTCCTCTTTTTCCTCTTTTCTTCTGTTTTCTCCTGTGTTCTCCTCTTTTCTCCTGTTTTATCCTCTTTTCTCCTGTTTTCAACTGTGTTCTCCTCTTTTCTCCTCTTTTCTAAACTGTTCTCCTTTTTGATTCTCTTTTCTGCTCTTTCTCCTCTTTCTCCTGTTTTCTCCACTTTTCTACTGTTTTCTCCTGTTTTCTAATCTTTTCTCCTTTTTTATTCTCTTTTCTCCTCTTTCTGCTCATTTCTCATGTTTTCCACTGTTTTCTCCTCTTTTCTACTGTTTTCTACAGTTTTGTACTCTTTTCTACTGTTTTCTACTGTTTTGTACTCTTTTCTCCTTTTTTATCTACGTTTCTCCTCTTTTTCCTCTTTTCTTCTGTTTTCTCCTCTTTTCTCCTGTGTTCTCCTGTGTTCTCCTCTTTTCTCCTGTTTTATCCTCTTTTCTACTGTTTTATCCTCTTTCTCCTCTTTCTCTTCATTTCACCTGTTTTCTCCTCTTTTCACCTGTTTTCTCCTCTTTTCTTCTCTTTTCTCCTCTTTTCTCGTTTTTTTCCCTCTTTTCTCCCGTGTTCTCCTCTTTTCAAATCTTTTCTCATTTTTTATTCTCTTTTCTCCTCTTTCTCCTCTTTCTCTTCATTTCACCTGTTTTCTCCTCTTTTCACCTGTTTTCTCCTCTTTTCTTCTCTTTTCTCCTGTTTTATCCTCTTTTCTTCTCTTTTCTCCTTTTTTTCCCTCTTTTCTCCTGTGTTCTCCTCTTTTCTCCTCTTTTCTCCTGTTTTCTAATCTTTTCTCCTTTTTTATTCTCTTTTCTCCTCTTTCTCCTCATTTCTCATGTTTTCCACTGTTTTCTCCTGTTTTCTCCTCTTTTCTACTGTTTTTTCCTCTTTCTCCTCTTTCCTCCTCTCGTCTCCTGGGTTTCTCTACCTTTCTGTTCTTTTCTCCTCGTTTATCCTCTTTTCCACTCTTTTGTCCTGTTTTCTAATCTTTTCTCCTTTTTTATTCTGTTTTCTCCTCTTTCTCCTCATTTCTGCTTTTTCTCCTCTTTTCTCCTCTTTTCTCCTCTTTTCTACTCTTTTCAACTGTGTTCTCCTCTTTTCTCCTGTTTTATCCTCTTTTCTACTGTCTTATCCTCTTTCTCCTCTTTCTCTTTATTTCACCTGCTTTCTCCACTTTTCACCTGTTTTCTCCTCTTTTCTTCTCTTTTCTCCTGTTTTATCCTCTTTTCTACTGTTTTCTCCTGTTTTCTAATCTTTTCTCCTTTTTTATTCTGTTTTCTCCTCTTTTTCCTCTTTTCTTCTGTTTTCTCCTGTGTTCTCCTCTTTTCTCCTGTTTTCAACTGTGTTCTCCTCTTTTCTCCTCTTTTCTAAACTTTTCTCCTTTTTGATTCTCTTTTCTCCTCTTTCTCCTGTTTTCTCCACTTTTCTACTGTTTTCTCCTGTTTTCTAATCTTTTCTCCTTTTTTATTCTCTTTTCTCCTCTTTCTCCTCTTTCTGCTCATTTCTCATGTTTTCCACTGTTTTCTCCTGTTTTCTCCTCTTTTCTACTGTTTTCTACTGTTTTGTACTCTTTTCTACTGTTTTCTACTGTTTTGTACAGTTTTCTCCTTTTTTATCTACGTTTCTCCTCTTTTTCCTCTTTTCTTCTGTTTTCTCCTCTTTTCTCCTGTGTTCTCCTGTGTTCTCCTCTTTTCTCCTGTTTTATCTTCTTTTCTACTGTTTTATCCTCTTTCCCCTCTTTCTCTTCATTTCACCTGTTTTCTCCTCTTTTCACCTGTTTTCTCCTCTTTTCTTCTCTTTTCTCCTCTTTTCTCCTTTTTTCCCTCTTTTCTCCTGTGTTCTCCTCTTTTCTCCTCTTTTCTCCTGTTTTCAAATCTTTTCTCATTTTTTATTCTCTTTTCTCCCCTTTCTCCTCTTTCTCTTCATTTCACCTGTTTTCTCCTCTTTTCACCTGTTTTCTCCTCTTTTCTTCTCTTTTCTCCTGTTTTATCCTCTTTTCTACTGTTTTATCCTCTTTCTCCTCTTTCCTCCTATGGTCTCCTGGGTTTCTCTACCTTTCTGTTCTTTTCTCCTCGTTTATCCTCTTTTCCACTCTTTTCTCCTGTTTTCTAATCTTTTCTCATTTTTTGTTCTGTTTTCTTCTCTTTCTCCTCATTTCTGCTTTTTCTCCTCTTTTCTCCTGTTTTCTCCTCTTTTCTACTCTTTTCAAGTGTGTTCTCCTCTTTTCTCCTATTTTATCCTCTTTTCTACTGTCGTTTCCTCTTTCTCCTCTTTCTCTTTATTTCACCTGTTTTCTCCTCTTTTCACCTGTTTTCTCCTCTTTTCTTCTCTTTTCTCCTGTTTTATCCTCTTTCCACTCTTTTCTCCTGTTTTCTAATCTTTTCTCCTTTTTTATTCTGTTTTCTCCTCTTTCTCCTCATTTCTGCTGTTTTCTCCTCTTTTCTCCTCTTTTCAACTGTGTTCTCCTCTTTTCTCCTCTTTTCTAAACTTTTCTCCTTTTTGATTCTCTTTACTCCTCTTTCTCCTCTTTCTCCAGTTTTCTCCACTTTTCTACTGTTTTCTCCTGTTTTCTAATCTTTTCTCCTTTTTATTCTGTTTTCTCCTCTTTCTCCTCATTTCTGCTGTTTTCTCCTCTTTTCCACTCTTTTTTCCTGTTTTCTAATCTTTTCTCCTTTTTTATTCTGTTTTCTCCTCTTTCTCCTCACTTCTGCTGTTTTCTCCGCTTTTCTCCTGTTTTCTCCTCTTTTCTTCTCTTTTCTCCTCTTTTCTCCTTTTTTCCCTCTTTTCTCCTCTTTCTCCTCTTTCTCCTCATTTCTCATGTTTTCCACTGTTTTCTCCTGTTTTCTCCTCTTTTCTACTGGTTTCTATAGTTTTGTACTCTTTTCTACTGTTTTCTACTGTTTTGTACTCTTTTCTCCTTTTTTATCTACTTTCCTCCTCTTTTTCCTCTTTTCTTCTGTTTTCTCCTGTGTTCTCCTCTTTTCTCCTGTTTTATCCTCTTTTCTCCTGTTTTATCCTCTTTCCCCTCTTTCTCTTCATTTCACCTGTTTTCTCCTCTTTTCACCTGTTTTCTCCTCTTTTCTTCTCTTTTCTCCTCTTTTCTCCTTTTTTTCCCTCTTTTCTCCCGTGTTCTCCTCTTTTCAAATCTTTTCTCATTTTTTATTCTCTTTTCTCCTCTTTCTCCTCTTTCTCTTCATTTCACCTGTTTTCTCCTCTTTTCACCTGTTTTCTCCTCTTTTCTTCTCTTTTCTCCTGTTTTATCCTCTTTTCTTCTCTTTTCTCCTTTTTTTCCCTCTTTTCACCTGTGTTCTCCTCTTTTCTCCTCTTTTCTCCTGTTTTCTAATCTTTTCTCCTTTTTTATTCTCTTTTCTCCTCTTTCTCCTCATTTCTCATGTTTTCCACTGTTTTCTCCTGTATTCTCCTCTTTTCTACTGTTTTCTATTCTTTTCTACTGTTTTCTACTGTCTTGTACTCTTTTCTCCTTTTTTATCTACTTTTCTCCTCATTTTCCTCTTTTCTTCTGTTTTCTCCTGTTTTCTCCTCTTTTCTCCTGTTTTCTCCTCTTTTCGCCTGTGTTCTCCTCTTTTCTCCTGTTTTCTAATCTTTTCTCCTTTTTTATTCTCTTTTCTCGTCTTTCTCCTCTTTCTCCTCCTTTCTCATGTTTTCCACTGTTTTCTCCTCTTTTCTCCTCTTTTCTACTGTTTTCTCCTGTTTTGTACTCTTTTCTCCTTTTTTTTTCCAAATTTCTCCTCTTTTTCCTCTTTTCTCCTGTTTTCAACTGTGTTCTCCTCTTTTCTTCTCTTTTCTAAACTTTTCTCCTTTTTGATTCTCTTTTCTGCTCTTTCTCCTCTTTCTCCTGTTTTCTCCACTTTTCTACTGTTTTCTCCTGTTTTCTAATCTTTTCTCCTTTTTTATTCTCTTTTCTCCTCTTTCTGCTCATTTCTCATGTTTTCCACTGTTTTCTCCTCTTTTCTACTGTTTTCTACAGTTTTGTACTCTTTTCTACTGTTTTCTACTGTTTTGTACTCTTTTCTCCTTTTTTATCTACGTTTCTCCTCTTTTTCCTCTTTTCTTCTGTTTTCTCCTCTTTTCTCCTGTGTTCTCCTGTGTTCTCCTCTTTTCTCCTGTTTTATCCTCTTTTCTACTGTTTTATCCTCTTTCTCCTCTTTCTCTTCATTTCACCTGTTTTCTCCTCTTTTCACCTGTTTTCTCCTCTTTTCTTCTCTTTTCTCCTCTTTTCTCGTTTTTTTCCCTCTTTTCTCCCGTGTTCTCCTCTTTTCAAACCTTTTCTCATTTTTTATTCTCTTTTCTCCTCTTTCTCCTCTTTCTCTTCATTTCACCTGTTTTCTCCTCTTTTCACCTGTTTTCTCCTCTTTTCTTCTCTTTTCTCCTGTTTTATCCTCTTTTCTACTCTTTTCTCCTTTTTTTCCCTCTTTTCTCCTGTGTTCTCCTCTTTTCTCCTCTTTTCTCCTGTTTTCTAATCTTTTCTCCTTTTTTATTCTCTTTTCTCCTCTTTCTCCTCATTTCTCATGTTTTCCACTGTTTTCTCCTGTTTTCTCCTCTTTTCTACTGTTTTTTCCTCTTTCTCCTCTTTTCTCCTCTCGTCTCCTGGGTTTCTCTACCTTTCTGTTCTTTTCTCCTCGTTTATCCTCTTTTCCACTCTTTTGTCCTGTTTCTAATCTTTTCTCCTTTTTTATTCTGTTTTCTCCTCTTTCTCCTCATTTCTGCTTTTTCTCCTCTTTTCTCCTCTTTTCTCCTCTTTTCTACTCTTTTCAACTGTGTTCTCCTCTTTTCTCCTGTTTTATCCTCTTTTCTACTGTCTTATCCTCTTTCTCCTCTTTCTCTTTATTTCACCTGCTTTCTCCACTTTTCACCTGTTTTCTCCTCTTTTCTTCTCTTTTCTCCTGTTTTATCCTCTTTTCTACTGTTTTCTCCTGTTTTCTAATCTTTTCTCCTTTTTTATTCTGTTTTCTCCTCTTTTTCCTCTTTTCTTCTGTTTTCTCCTGTGTTCTCCTCTTTTCTCCTGTTTTCAACTGTGTTCTCCTCTTTTCTCCTCTTTTCTAAACCTTTTCTCCTTTTTGATTCTCTTTTCTCCTCTTTCTCCTCTTTCTCCTGTTTTCTCCAGTTTTCTACTGTTTTCTCCTGTTTTCTAATCTTTTCTCCTTTTTTATTCTCTTTTCTCCTCTTTCTCCTCTTTCTGCTCATTTCTCATGTTTTCCACTGTTTTCTCCTGTTTTCTCCTCTTTTCTACTGTTTTCTACTGTTTTGTACTCTTTTCTACTGTTTTCTACTGTTTTGTACAGTTTTCTCCTTTTTTTATCTACGTTTCTCCTCTTTTTCCTCTTTTCTTCTGTTTTCTCCTCTTTTCTCCTGTGTTCTCCTGTGTTCTCCTCTTTTCTCCTGTTTTATCCTCTTTTCTACTGTTTTATCCTCTTTCCCCTCTTTCTCTTCATTTCACCTGTTTTCTCCTCTTTTCACCTGTTTTCTCCTCTTTTCTTCTCTTTTCTCCTCTTTTCTCCTTTTTTCCCTCTTTTCTCCTGTGTTCTCCTCTTTTCTCCTCTTTTCTCCTTTTTTCCCTCTTTTCTCCTGTGTTCTCCTCTTTTCTCCTCTTTTCTCCTGTTTTCAAATCTTTTCTCATTTTTTATTCTCTTTTCTCCCCTTTCTCCTCTTTCTCTTCATTTCACCTGTTTTCTCCTCTTTTCACCTGTTTTCTCCTCTTTTCTTCTCTTTTCTCCTGTTTTATCCTCTTTTCTACTGTTTTATCCTCTTTCTCCTCTTTCCTCCTCTAGTCTCCTGGGTTTCTCTACCTTTCTGTTCTTTTCTCCTCGTTTATCCTCTTTTCCACTCTTTTCTCCTGTTTTCTAATCTTTTCTCATTTTTTGTTCTGTTTTCTTCTCTTTCTCCTCATTTCTGCTTTTTCTCCTCTTTTCTCCTGTTTTCTCCTCTTTTCTACTCTTTTCAACTGTGTTCTCCTCTTTTCTCCTATTTTATCCTCTTTTCTACTGTCGTTTCCTCTTTCTCCTCTTTCTCTTTATTTCACCTGTTTTCTCCTCTTTTCACCTGTTTTCTCCTCTTTTCTTCTCTTTTCTCCTGTTTTATCCTCTTTTCCACTCTTTTCTCCTGTTTTCTAATCTTTTCTACTTTTTTATTCTGTTTTCTCCTCTTTCTCCTCATTTCTGCTGTTTTCTCCTCTTTTCTCCTCTTTTCAACTGTGTTCTCCTCTTTTCTCCTCTTTTCTAAACTTTTCTCCTTTTTGGTTCTCTTTTCTCCTCTTTCTCCTCTTTCTCCTCATTTCTCATGTTTTCCACTGTTTTCTCCTGTTTTCTCCTCTTTTCTACTGGTTTCTATAGTTTTGTACTCTTTTCTACTGTTTTCTACTGTTTTGTACTCTTTTCTCCTTTTTTATCTACTTTCCTCCTCTTTTTCCTCTTTTCTTCTGTTTTCTCCTGTGTTCTCCTCTTTTCTCCTGTTTTATCCTCTTTTCTCCTGTTTTATCCTCTTTCCCCTCTTTCTCTTCATTTCACCTGTTTTCTCCTCTTTTCACCTGTTTTCTCCTCTTTTCTTCTCTTTTCTCCTCTTTTCTCCTTTTTTTCCCTCTTTTCTCCCGTGTTCTCCTCTTTTCAAATCTTTTCTCATTTTTTATTCTCTTTTCTCCTCTTTCTCCTCTTTCTCTTCATTTCACCTGTTTTCTCCTCTTTTCACCTGTTTTCTCCTCTTTTCTTCTCTTTTCTCCTGTTTTATCCTCTTTTCTTCTCTTTTCTCCTTTTTTTCCCTCTTTTCTCCTGTGTTCTCCTCTTTTCTCCTCTTTTCTCCTGTTTTCTAATCTTTTCTCCTTTTTTATTCTCTTTTCTCCTCTTTCTCCTCATTTCTCATGTTTTCCACTGTTTTCTCCTGTATTCTCCTCTTTTCTACTGTTTTCTACTGTTTTGTATTCTTTTCTCCTGTTTTCTACTGTCTTGTACTCTTTTCTCCTTTTTTATCTACTTTTCTCCTCATTTTCCTCTTTTCTTCTGTTTGCTCCTGTTTTCTCCTCTTTTCTCCTGTTTTCTCCTCTTTTCGCCTGTGTTCTCCTCTTTTCTCCTGTTTTCTAATCTTTTCTCCTTTTTTATTCTCTTTTCTCGTCTTTCTCCTCTTTCTCCTCCTTTCTCATGTTTTCCACTGTTTTCTCCTCTTTTCTCCTCTTTTCTACTGTTTTCTCCTGTTTTGTACTCTTTTCTCCTTTTTTTTCCAAATTTCTCCTCTTTTTCCTCTTTTCTCCTGTTTTCAACTGTGTTCTCCTCTTTTCTCCTCTTTTCTAAACTTTTCTCCTTTTTGATTCTCTTTTCTGCTCTTTCTCCTCTTTCTCCTGTTTTCTCCACTTTTCTACTGTTTTCTCCTGTTTTCTAATCTTTTCTCCTTTTTTATTCTCTTTTCTCCTCTTTCTGCTCATTTCTCATGTTTTCCACTGTTTTCTCCTCTTTTCTACTGTTTTTTACAGTTTTGTACTCTTTTCTACTGTTTTCTACTGTTTTGTACTCTTTTCCTCCTTTTTTATCTACGTTTCTCCTCTTTTTCCTCTTTTCTTCTGTTTTCTCCTCTTTTCTCCTGTGTTCTCCTGTGTTCTCCTCTTTTCTCCTGTTTTATCCTCTTTTCTACTGTTTTATCCTCTTTCTCCTCTTTCTCTTCATTTCACCTGTTTTCTCCTCTTTTCACCTGTTTTCTCCTCTTTTCTTCTCTTTTCTCCTCTTTTCTCGTTTTTTTCCCTCTTTTCTCCCGTGTTCTCCTCTTTTCAAATCTTTTCTCATTTTTTATTCTCTTTTCTCCTCTTTCTCCTCATTCTCTTCATTTCACCTGTTTTCTCCTCTTTTCACCTGTTTTCTCCTCTTTTCTTCTCTTTTCTCCTGTTTTATCCTCTTTTCTTCTCTTTTCTCCTTTTTTTCCCTCTTTTCTCCTGTGTTCTCCTCTTTTCTCCTGTTTTCTAATCTTTTCTCCTTTTTTATTCTCTTTTCTCCTCTTTCTCCTCATTTCTCATGTTTTCCACTGTTTTCTCCTGTTTTCTCCTCTTTTCTACTGTTTTTTCCTCTTTCTCCTCTTTCCTCCTCTCGTCTCCTGGGTTTCTCTACCTTTCTGTTCTTTTCTCCTCGTTTATCCTCTTTTCCACTCTTTTGTCCTGTTTTCTAATCTTTTCTCCTTTTTTATTCTGTTTTCTCCTCTTTCTCCTCATTTCTGCTTTTTCTCCTCTTTTCTCCTGTTTTCTCCTCTTTTCGCCTGTGTTCTCCTCTTTTCTCCTGTTTTCTAATCTTTTCTCCTTTTTGATTCTCTTTTCTCCTCGTTCTCCTCTTTCTCCTCATTTCTCATGTTTTCCACTGTTTTCTCCTGTTTTCTCCTCTTTTCTACTGTTTTCTACAGTTTTGTACTCTTTTCTACTGTTTTCTACTGTTTTGTACTCTTTTTCTCCTTTTTTATCTACTTTTCTCCTCTTTTTCCTCTTTTCTTCTGTTTTCTCCTGTGTTCTCCTCTTTTCTCCTGTTTTCAACTGTGTTCTCCTCTTTTCTCCTCTTTTCTAAACTTTTCTCCTTTTTGATTCTCTTTTCTCCTCTTTCTCCTCTTTCTCCTGTTTTCTCCACTTTTCTACTGTTTTCTCCTGTTTTCTAATCTTTTCTCCTTTTTATTCTCTTTTCTCCTCTTTCTGCTCATTTCTCATGTTTTCCACTGTTTTCTCCTGTTTTCTCCTCTTTTCTACTGTTTTCTACTGTTTTGTACTCTTTTCTACTGTTTTCTACTGTTTTGTACAGTTTTCTCCTTTTTTATCTACGTTTCTCCTCTTTTTCCTCTTTTCTTCTGTTTTCTCCTCTTTTCTCCTGTGTTCTCCTCTTTTCTCCTGTTTTATCCTCTTTTCTACTGTTTTATCCTCTTTCCCCTCTTTCTCTTCATTTCACCTGTTTTCTCCTCTTTTCACCTGTTTTCTCCTCTTTTCTTCTCTTTTCTCCTCTTTTCTCCTTTTTTCCCTCTTTTCTCCTGTGTTCTCCTCTTTTCTCCTTTTTACCCTCTTTTCTCCTGTGTTCTCCTCTTTTCTCCTGTTTTCAAATCTTTTCTCATTTTTTATTCTCTTTTCTCCCCTTTCTCCTCTTTCTCTTCATTTCACCTGTTTTCTCCTCTTTTCACCTGTTTTCTCCTCTTTTCTTCTCTTTTCTCCTGTTTTATCCTCTTTTCTACTGTTTTATCCTCTTTCTCCTCTTTCCTCCTCTAGTCTCCTGGGTTTCTCTA
>NW_027310997.1:0-38257 GCF_047496795.1 Chiloscyllium punctatum | reverse complement strand
GATTGTTTCTCCCTCAGCAGGAAGCTGCCGGTTGTATCCACTATAATGGGATTCCCGACGGCGTACATGGCATCTGCAGAGTACCCGTGTCAATGAGGAGAGGTAGAGGAACTGAAGGAGCTCTCTCTCTCTATTAATGTTACAGTGTACCCATGCACAGTACATCATGTTGGTGAATACCCACTGTCCTGGCAGCAGTCACAGCCTCTTCATTCAGAAGCAGTCAGCCATTCCCATCGTCATCAGGTCTCAACGCAGAAAGAAATGAATATATCGTGGATAAAGGCCGTCCCCTTGATGCATGTGTCAAAACACCATCCCCACCACCAGTCAACCACATCAAAGTATTCCATGTGTCTGGGAGCTGACGATCAGGATGGAGCAAAACCTCCCATGTCTGAACGGATCTGAGTGAACCCCCCCAGTACACAGTATCATTAGGTCCTGTAATCCCTCTCCATTTCAGTAACATACTGCCTTCCATTATTCCTGTAAATGGAATGACAGGTTATATCATGTTTACTTCCACCTGCCAAAATATTATCTATTGTCTTTACCTCTCTGAATATATTTGCAGACTCTCCGCCCTCTCTTGATAATTTAACCTGTTGCTTATCACAGCGACATAACAATTATTTGAAGAGATGACAAGTAGGTTAGACCAGGGAAACCCAGTGGGTGCGGTCTATCTAGATTTCCAAAAGGTGTCTCATAACGTGAGGGCCCATGGTGTTCGAGGTGAGCTACTGGTATGGATTGAGGATTGGCTGTCTGACAGAAGGCAGAGAGTTGGGATAAAAGGTTCTTTTTCGGAATGGCAGCCGGTGACAAGCGATGTCCCGCAGGGTTCAGTTTTGGGCCGCAGCTGTTCACGTTATATATTAATGATTTGGATGAAGGGACTTGGGACATTCTAGCGAAGTTTGCCGATGATACGAAGTTAGGTGGACAGGCAGGTAGTACTTAGGTGGGGAGGCTGTAGAAGGAACAAGACAGTTTGGGAGAGTGGTCCAGGAAATGGCTGATGGAATTCAATGTGAGCAAATGCGAGGTCTTGCACTTTGGAAAAATGAATATAAGCATGGACTACTTTCTAAATGGTGAGAAAATTCATAAAGTCAAAGTACCAAGGGATCTGGGAGTGCTCGTCGAGAATTCTCTAAAGATAAACATGCAGGTTGTGTCCGTGATTAAGAAAGCGAATGCAATGTTGTCATTTATCTCAAAAGGGTTGGAATATAAAAGCAGCGTATTGCTACTGAGACTTTATAAAGCACTGGCTAGGCCCCATTTGGAGTACTGTGTCCAGTTTTTGGCCCCACACCTCAGGAAGGACATACTGGCACTGGAGCGTGTCCAGTGGACATTCACACGGATGATCCCTGGAATGGTAGGTCTAACATACGAGGAACGGCTGAGGATCTGGGATTGTATTCATTAGAGTTTAGAAGGTTAAGGGGAGATCTAATAGAAACTTACAAGATAATACATAGCTTGGAAAGGGTGGACGCTAGGAAGTTGTTTCCATTAGGCGAGGAGACTAGGACCCGTGGGCATAGCCTTAGCAGTAGAGGGGGTCAATTCAGAACAGAAATGCGGAGACATTTCTTCAGCCAGAGAGTGGTGGGTCTGTGGAATTCATTGCCGTGGAGTGCAGTAGAGGCCGGGACGCTAAATGCCTTCAAGGAAAAGATTGACAAATTCTTGATGTCGCAAGGAATTAAGGGCAACGGGGAGAATGCGGGTAAGTGGAGTTGAAATGCTCACCAGCCATGATTAAATGGTGGAGTGGACTCGATGGGCTAAATGGCCTTACTGCCACCCCTATATCTTCTGGTCTTATGGACATCACCAAACTCAGCATCTGTATATCTGTTCCATTCTCCTGATCATTAATATAGACTATGGATAGTTGAGAGCCCAGCACTGGTCACTGTGTGACCCTCATGGCTACGTTCTCTCGAAATGATTTATCCTGTTTGTCTGCTTCCTGTATGACACCCAGTCTTCCACCATTCCTGGGCAACACAGTCGAGGAGTTGAATAAGAACAAGGAGCATCTTTGAGGTATCTAACCCCTCGATGAGGCTGATGTCCACGGGGCCTCTGTTCCACTTTCGTGCCATCTCTCCATCCTAATGCTCTAGTCTCTTGTTGTAGATTGCGCCACATGATACAAAATCCACTCCACATCTACACTTTCAATTACTTTTAGCATTTTACAGACCTCAATGAGATCTCCTTTCATTCTTATAAACTCGAGAGTATAGGCCTAAACTGCTCAATTACTCTTCATAAGACAAATACTTCAAATATGGAATCAATCTAATGTAGCTCTTCTGAATTGCCTCCAATGGAAATACCTCATTCTGCAGGACACCCAAACTGTTCTCCAGTTGCAGCCTCACTAATGCCATGCATAGCTACACCAACACTCCCTACCTTTCTACTCCATCCTTTTATAAATAAACACTGAAATTATGCTTGCATTTCTCATTACTTGCAGTACCCCCAGGCAGGTGTTCTGTGATTTGCAAGCAGACACCCAGATCCCTCTGCACCAAAGCACTTTGAACTTTTTCTCCATTTAAATAATAATTTGTAATTGTATTATACTGGCCAACTTGAATAGCCCCATATTTATTCACTTTCATTTTCCTTGCTAAATGTTGGCCCATTCACCCAACCTATCCATATGTTTTGAAATCTCTTGCATCATCATTCCGAAGTAATTTCCCACTGATGTCAGTGTCATCTGAAAATGTGGCATTGTATTTTCTCTCCCGTCAATCGAGTACAGTAATACCATCGATTGCAAATGGTTGAGGCATGAGTACTGAAATCAATGGCACAAACTGCATTTGACAAAAGAAAATGACACATTTATTCCACCTGACTATATTTTGTTGGATAACCAATCCTCCATCCAAGCTAATAAATTACTCCTAAACACATGTTGTCTGATCTTGCCAGTTACTCTTTGGAGAAGTGACATATCCGATGCCTTCAGGAAGACCAGATATTTTCCATTTCCAGGATTCCCACGAACCACCTTGTTTGTGACCACTTCAAATAATTCAAGCAAACAATTCAAACACGGTTTATCCTTCGTAAAACCATGTTGACTCTGATGGATTGTGGTTTGAGTTTGCAAATGTCCTGAACAATGAACTTTAAAAATTTGCCTTCAATTACAATAGTTTATTGTTACACTTTACTCTGTAATGCATACCATTATTACAAGCTCGTCCCTTTTGAAAACCATTACGTTTTCTTTGAATTCCTGTTTAATGGGCACAAGGGTTTAAGAGATCTGCTCCACTTGCTGAGTAAGAGCCAAGTGTGGCTGAATGGACGCATCATTCTGCTGATTTACAAACTCGATGGGTTGACGTCTTTCTGGTGTTCCCATGTTGCCATCTCCAAGGCCAGAATAGCCTCCTCCTGTTGATGCTTTAGAGGATTGGGAGATTATGGAATCTTCCTGTTGCTGTGTAACATTTTGAGGGGCTGATGGATCTTCTCATACTTCTCCATAACAGGTGGATATACTGAATGGTCTCCTCATGTATCCCGGAGATGGGACCGAGGGATTGGTCTTCTCTTGTTCCCATACAACAGACACGTGTCCAAATTACCTCTTCCTTTCTCATTAAAGAAGTCTCAGATAGTTCTTATCCTATCCAATTCCCTTGCAATAGCCTCGGTGGGTCTGAATGGCCTCCTGTTATCCCAGTGTAACAATCTCCATTCACTGTGTGACCTCTTCCAGTTCCGATGTTACAAACTTGAGGTGGCTGAATGGACTGATCCTGTTGTTGTTTAACAGGATACTGGTGCAGCATGGCCGACTGTTAAAGGTTCGAGTGGCTGATTAGCCTCCTTCTGTAAATGTATCTGGGTTGAATAGCCTCGTTATGTTTTGGTGTAACAGGTTCGAACGCCTGACTTTTGGGCGGCACAGTGGCACAGTGGTTAGCACTGCTACCTCACAGCACCAGAGACCCGGGTTCAATTCCCGCCTCAGGCGACTGACTGTGTGGAGTTTGCACGTTCTCCCCGTGTCAGCGTGGGTTTCCTCCGGGTGCTCCGGTTTCCTCCCACAGTCCAACGATGTGTAGGTCAGGTGAATTCGGGTAGTGTTAGGCAAGGGGTAGATGTAGGGGTATGGGTGGGTTGCGCTTCGGCGGGGCGGTGTGGACATGTTGGGCCGAAGGGCCTGTTTCCACACTGTAAGTAATCTAATCTAAAAAAAACCTCCTGTTGTTCCTGTATAACAGGCTGGAGAACGGAATAGATTCCTCCATTATCTGTGGAATTCACTTCACTTGTTAACTCCTTCTGTCAGCTATGTTCAAATAAGATCATCTTTAATTATTGTAAACTCCAATGGCTACTGGGTCAACCTGATCATCCTTTCGTTGTAAGCTAGCACCTTCATTGCAGGAACCATCTCTGAGCTGCTTCCAATATAACAACATCCTTTCTTCATGAATACATTAAATCTGTATACACTACTCCAGATGTGACCTCACTAAGGCCCTGTATAGCAGCAGCAACACTTTAGCAGCCTTCTGTAAAGTTCCCACCCAGGTTAGAGCTGTTTCAGCTCTCTGGGGGAATACAGAGCATTGTTGGAAGATCATTGTCTTTCTCTGTCCATTAGCATAACGGGAGATCTGGAGAAGTTAAAGTTGGAGAAGATCATAAATGATGTGAGATCTCTACCATTAATCACCCCAGAGCCCACATCGCTCAGATTCCACAGAATCTAGTAAGGCGGAGCGCAAAAACAGCAAGGAGGAGCAAACATTGATGGGAGTTATATATTAAAGTGAAAGCTGCAATACGAATGCTGGACATTTTATAAAACAGGAAATGAGATAACACATTTGTGGGTACTTCAGTAATAATGTACTGTTTAAATTATATCTAAACTGTGTTAACCCAATTGAATGCTAATGCTGGGAAAAATGGATTTCATGACCATGTGTGAGATGGTTTACATGAACATTATGTCGAGCACTGAGCTCAAGATCAGGTTATTTAGGAATTGGTGTTGAGTGATCAGAAGAGCTAATTGAATATTTTGCTGTAAAGGACCTTTTCGGAACAGTGACCACAATGTATTGGTTTTCTTTTATGCTGTTTGAGTACAAGACAATTTTTGTTTTATTTGCAGTAACCGTTATAAATCTGAGTCATGCAAGCCATGAAGGTGTGAGGAGAAAGTGGGGACCACAGATACTGGAGATCAGAGTCGAAGAGTGTGGTGTTGGAAAAGCACAGTCAGGCAGCATACTAAGAGTAGATAAAACGAAGTTTCTGGCATAAGCCCTTCATCACGAATGAATCTTCTGGGCCAAGGGCGCTGAGAGATAAATGGGAAGGGGGTGCGGCAGGAGGGAGGTAGCTGGGATTGCGATAGGTAGATGAAGGTGGGGTTCAAATTGATACGCAACGAAGGGAGACAGAACGCCTCATCTACTGCATCCATTAAACCCATTTTCTCTACATTGGCGAAGCAGGAGGTCAACTTGTGGATCATTTCAGAGAACACCTCTGGGACAACCACATTGAACAACTCCATCGCCTTGTGGCTGAGCACTTCAATTCCCCTTCCCACTCTGCCAAGGACATGACGGCCCAAGGCCTGATCCATTGCCAAACCCAAGCCAGCAGAAGCCTGGAGGAAGAAAGCCTCCTCTTCTGCCTTGGGACCCTCCATCCACAGGGGATCATAGTGGATTTACCCATTTCCCCTAATCCCACCTTATCCTACTCCAAACTTCCAAATCACCACCGCCCTTTTGAACGTTCGTATGTGTAAACCTTCCTCCCTATCAATCTGGTCCACCCTCCTTCCTCTCCGACTATCACTTTCAATCCCACCTTCATCCTCCAATTAGATGAAAGGAGGCAGCTTAGAAAAATGCCAAGTGTTGCAGTAAGCCAGTGGATTCAGAGAAATGTAGGACCCAGCAAAGGATGACCAAGAAACTGAGAAGAAAATCAGAAAGAGAAAAAGCGTGCAAATGAAAGAAAAACATGAAGACTGCTATAAAGCGTCTATCAAAATATGAAAAAAAAACTAAAAACAAGGTCAAATGTGGAACAGTTGGTGCACGTTCAGGATAATTTATTTTAGAGAAGAGAGAAATCGCAGGGGAAAGAAACAGTTTCTTTGTGTCTATCTTCATGGAAGAATGTCCAGAAATTCTCCCAAGAAATACCAAGTGACCATGGGACTTGTAAAAGTAAAGTCTAAGATCATTCTTATCAGTGTTGAGGTCATCATTGAAAAGAAAGATGGATTGAGTATTTATAAATCTGACAGACTGGATGCACATCATACAAGAATTTCAGAGGAAGTAGCAATAGACATGTTGATTGCATCGCGGATTTTCACTTTATTTAATGACACATTCCCAAAAGGCATTTAGCCAATCTGGATAAGGCAAAGGTTATAAATATTATCCAACAGTTTAAGAAAGGATGAATTTGGAGAGTGGTGAACTACAGACCAGTTATCTTCTCATCCGCAGTCATATATCTGTTGGACTCGAATACAAGGAACATGCTACTAGATATTTAGAAGTTAATAACATAACTGGGGAGTGTGAGAATATACCGATGAAAGGAAAACCTGAAGTGGCAAATATAGTTTTGGAATGGTTTGAAGATGATTCTTGTGGACATAGGCAATGATGAAACTTTGGATAACGTATAGTTGGATATTCCTGAGCTTTTTCGAAAGATCTCACACAGCAAGTTTATATGAAAAATTAAAGCGAGAGGTATTGGGAAGAACATATGCAAATGGTAAAGTAAAAATTAGATTTACATTCATGTGAATGTAATTGGAATATAGAGGATGTCGTGCACCAGTTGCATCGAGCTTTGGTGAGACTAAATGTAGAATATTGTGTATCGTTCGGAGTCCCAATCTGAGAAAGAATATATTGACTACAGAGGAACTTTAAAAGGTATTATCCAGATTAATCCGTAAAATGGCAATATTGTCTAATGGGGAACCTCAGCCTGTAAACTCGAGTTTCAAAACATGAGAGTTGATTGTAGTGAATCTTAGAAACATCGCAAGGACTGAATAACAGAGGGACATGAAGAAGTACAAGTAGGCGAGATCAGGGAGAATCCCACGATATTCTACACGGACAAGTAGAACAGAATAATCAGCAAACAGTCAGTGTCAATTAGAAACCAAAGGGGCAATCTATGTATCAAGCTGGAGAACATTGATGGATTGTTACATGGGACCTTCACATCTATTTTGCTTGGGAGAAGGAGGAGGCAGGTACAGAATTCAAGAAGATGGACTGGACAACTCTTGAAAAGATTCTGTACAAATTTGGACCAATCTCCATGTCTGAATGAGTTGTATCACAGGCGGCTGTTGGGATCAAAGGAGGAAAGACCCTGACTGAATATTTTAATTTGGATCTGGCCATAGGGAAGGTGCCAGAGAACTGGAGAACTGCTAATACGATTCCACTTCACAGTAAGGGTGGGAGAGATAGACCTGGGAAATATAGACGAGCTAGTATTAGATCACTGTTAAGGAAACTACTGGATAAAATAGGGAAGGAGAATATCGAACTCCAATCAGAGTTGCAAGGTTTCATCAGGGATAATCATCATGACTTTATCAGGAGGAAGTCACATCCAATGGATTTGATTGAATTAGTTTGAGGAGGTCGATTATTTAGTTTTGTAGGAAGGCCTTTGACAAATTTCCACGTGGGAAACTGAAAGATAAAGTAAAATCTCACAATATGATGGATAATTTGACAAGTTGCAATGAAAATTGTCTTAGTAGCAGGAGATAGAGTGTGGTGGGAGAAGGCTGTTTGTGTGACTGGAGATCAGTATCCCCTGGTGGACCACAGGGATCAGTGTTGTGTCCCTTATTGTTTGTGTTATTCATAACAAAATATAGATCTGAATGTGGAGGGGGCTAGGTAGAGAGTGGGGAAGATATGATAAGTAAGTGTATGTTTGACAGAAAGATTGGCTGGGTGGTTCGCAGTGAGGAGGAAGGCCTTAAGTTACAGGAAGATACAGATGGAATGATCAGATGGGTACATCAATGGCAGATGGAATGTAACCCTGATAAATATGAGGGAATGCACTTTGGGAGAAGGAACCAGGCAGGGGAGGACTCAATGAATGGCAGCATACTGGGAAGCTCAGATTGTGCTTCTCCACACATCCCTGAATGTGGCTGGGCAGGTTAATGCTTAACAATGTGTTGCTGGAAAAGCGCAGCAGGTCAGGCAACACCAAAGGAGCAGGTGAATCGATGTTTCGGGCAGATTCCTTAAGAAGGCTTATGCCTGAAACGTTGATTCTGCTGCTCCTTTGATGCTGCCTGTCCTGCTGCGCTTTTCCAGCAACACATTTTTAAAGTTCTGATCTCCAGCTTCTGCATTTCTCACTTTCTCCTGGCCAGTTTAATGGACTAGTTAAGAATTGGACCTTTTGTGCAGCGTTTCCTAATCAGTGCGTAGATTAGAAGAACAATACAGTGCTTTGGTTCGGACAAAATGGAGTACTGTATGTAGCTCCGGGAACCACATTCCAGGAAGGATGTGATTGTACTGGAGAGGGTGCAGATGTGATTCACCAGGATGTTCCCTGGGATGGAGCAGATAAGCTATGGAGAGAGGCTGGATAAGCTCGGGTTGTTTACTTTGGAGCAGAGAAAGCTGAGGAGTCAGTGATTCGGGAGGATAAGATTATGATGGACATGGACAGGGTGGAGAGACAGCAGCTGTTCCTTTTAGTGAGAGGGTCAAGAACAAATGAGCACACTTTTAAAGTGAAGAGTTTGAGATTCAGAGATGATTTGAACATTTATTCACCTCGACGTGTGGGGTTCTGGGATTACTTCCTGAGAGGGGAATGATCACCTCACAATCGTTAAAAAGTACTTGGACGAGCAATTGGAAGTGTCATAACATTCCTGGCTATGGGCCTGGCGTAGGAAAGTGGAACTAGTATAGATCGCGCTGTATTTGTGTTGGCACAGAGTCTATGCCGCAGTGAGTGTATGGTGTGGAAGGTGAAGTATTGAGCAGTTTTACGCAGGAATTGATGGATGTCTGAAGAGTTATAGTCATAAGGGTTATAAGAGTGAACTGTAATAGCTTGTTAAATTATGTCAATGTGAGAAATATGAGAAAACAAGTGCAGTTTCCTCACAGATTGAGACCAGAGAATGGAGAATGGGGAACAGTGAAATGGCAGAACTATGAAGCTACTACTTCAGTTCTGTCTTAACAAAACTTTCTAACAATACAAGGAAAACCGAGTCTGCTGTGGGAAAATGATAGAGTACATGGAACAATTAACATAGTAAGTAAATGGTTTAGCAGAAATTATTGTGGCTGAAAGTAATGGTCATAGACAACACTAACATGGATTTTTGAAATGGGAATTATGTTTGAGAAACAAAGTGGGAGACAAATGAAAGTGAAGCAATGGATATAAAACATTTTGAGTTTTAGAAAAATGTTGGTAAAGCTCCAAGCCCACTTTGCAAAATCAAATCTGAGTGGATTGTGGCTAATATATGGCCATGTTTCTAGAATGGGACAGCTGGCAAGAAACAGTGAATAGAAATAAACTGACTCGTCAAGTAGTAGCCTGACATTTTCTGAAAGGTATGATTCTGTGAGTATGACTATGTCCCAGACTCCCCATTACCTTCCCCAGATATCTTCTGTCTCATCAGCAGGACGGACACAGCAGAAGTGGCGGTACAGTGGGATACATTTGGAAGGGAATTGCTCTTGGATTCCTCAACAGTGACTCCATATCCCATGAAGTCTCATGGCATTAGTTTGCACATGGGAAAGGAAACCTCCTGCTGATTACCATTTACCAGCCTCTCTCAGCTAATGAATCAGTACTTCTCCATGCTGACCAACACTTGGAGGAAGCACTGAGGGAAGCACGTACGCAAGATGAACTCTGGGTGGTGGATTTCAATGTTCACCACCAACAGTATCTCACCTACAGCGTTACTGATCGAGCTGGCCAGGTCCTAAAGGATATGACTGGCAGCGGGTGGTGAAGGAACCAACAAGAGGAAAATACATACTCGACCACAGCCTTTCTAATCTGTCAGTTGCAGAAGTATCTGTCCATGACAGTATCGGTAAGAGTGATCACCGCATAGTCATTGTGGAGACAAAATCACACCTGCTTATTGAGATTAACCTCCACCATTTTGGGTGGTACTATCACGGTGCCTAATAGGGCAGACTTCACACAGATCAATCAGATCAAATCTGGATGTCCATAAGGTGTTGTGGGTCATCAATAGCAATGGAATTGTACTCCCGCATAACCTCATGGCCTGACATATTCCCCTCGCAACTATTGCCATCAATACAGAGGATCAACATTGTTTCAGTGGAGTGTGCAGGATAGCAGGAGCAGCACCAGGCATACATGACAATGAGTTGTCAGCTTGGTGAAGCCACCAAACAGGACAACTTGTGCACCAAACAACATAAGCAGTAAGTGATAGACAGAGCTAAGTGATCCCATAAGCAACGGTTCAGATCTAAGCTCGGCAGTTCTTCCACATCTAGTCGAGAAACGTTGGGGACAATTAAACAATTCACTGGAGGAAGAGATTCCACAAATAACCGCTTCCTCCATGATGGAAGAGCCCAGCACTTCAGTGTATAAGGTAAGGCTGATGTATTCGCAACAGTCTTCAGTCAGAAGTGCTGAGTGGATGATCCATTTCAGCATCCTCCAGTGGCCTTCAGCAATTCAGTTACCAGTCATCAGCCAATTTAATTCAGTCCACGCGATAACCAGAAACGATTGGAGATACTGGATACTCCATAGGGTCCATAATCGGACAACATTCTGGCAATAGTTCTGACAACTTGTGCTCCATAACTAACCACTCCCCGAGCCAAACTGTTTCAATACAGTTGCAAGAATGGCTTTTCCTCATTATGTGGAAAATTACCCCAAGTATTTACTGTATATAAAAAGTGAGAACAAATCCAATCCGGCCAAATACTCAGTCTACTCTCGTTCATCAGTGAAGTGGTGGAAGGTCTCAGTGCTTTTAAGCAGGACCTGCTCAGCAATACCCTGGTCAATGACGCCCAGTTTGGGCTCCACCATGGCCACTCATCTCCTGACTTCATTACCGTGGTTCAAACATGGACAAAAGAGCTGAATTCCAGATGTAGGGTGAGAGTGACAGCCCTTTAAGTCAAGGCTGAATTCGACCCTGTGTGGTATCAAGGGGCCTTAGCAACACTGGAATCAATGGGTATCAGGGGAAAACTCCCTGCTGGTTCGATTCATACCTGACAAGTAGGAAGGTGGTCATGGTTGATGAAGGTCCGTCAACTCAGCTCCAAATCTGTAGGATCCCTCGAGCAGTGACCGAAAACTTCTTCAGGGCTGCTTCATCAATGACATTCCTTCTATTTCAAGGTCAGAAGTGGGGATGTTCGCCAATGATTGTGCAATGTTCTGCAACACATGTGGCTCCTCAGATACTGAAGTAGTCCATGTTCAAACGCGACAAGATCTGGAGAGTATCCAGGCTGACAAGTGGCAAGTTATATTCAGCCCACACGAATGCCAGACTATTACCATCACCAATAAAATACAATCTAACCTGCCCCTTGGCATTCAATGGTGATACTATTGCCGAATACCCCAGTATCAGATTCCTGGTGGGTAATCATTGCTCAACACTCGCTTGTCTCGCCACATGAACACAGTAACTATAAGAGCAGGTCCGAAGCTAGGAATACTGCTGCGAGTAACTCACATCCTGGCTTCCAAACGTCTGTCCATCGTCTATAATGCATAAGTCAGAAGTGTAATAGGAGACTCCCAATTTGTCTGGATGAGTGCAGCCCCAACAACATTCAAGAAGCCTTATAACATCCAGGACAAAGCAGCCAGTCTGACTGTCCGTTCATCCACAATGCTCCACCATCAAAGCTCAGCAGCAGCAGCAGTGTTTTACTATCTACATGCTGCCATGAAATGATGCACCAAAGATCCTCAGAGACCATCTTCCCAACTCACGACCATGTCTATCTAGAAGGACAAGGGCTACAGATATATGGGAATATCATCATCTTCAGATTCCTTCCAAGCCATTCGCTATCCTGACTTGGAACTTTATCACTGCTCCTTCACAGTCACTGTGTCAGAATCCTGGAATTCCCTTCTTAATGCCATTGGGGGTCAACCACAGCAGGTAGATTGCAGCGTTCAACAAGGCAGCTCACCACCACCTTCTCAAGGACAATTAGGGACAGGTAATAAATGCTGGCCCAGCAGTGACTCCGAGATTCACGAAATAAATAAATAGAAATTAACAGAGGATGGTTGCTGAGGTGTCGCAGGGATCGGTGCTTGAGGCCCAGCTGTTCACAATGCCCTTTAAACATTTGGTTGCTGGAATCAGATACAATATATCCCAGCCTGCTGACCGCACTAACGGATGTGGGATTTTGAGTGGGTGAGGAGGATGTAAATAAACACGGAGAAGACGAGGACAAGTGGAGTGAATGGGTAAATACATGACAGATGGAGAACAATGTGGATAGAGGTGACTGTGGACCCTTTGGTGGAAATGATAAATTGTCAGCCTACCATTTGAAAGGGATTGGTTGAAACATGTTGATCTACAAAGGGACGTATGCTCCTTTTTGTTGTTTCCTTCTGCATAAACCTCTGAGGCCCATGCAGCGCAGTGAGTTCAGCAACCAGAAGTCAATACTGGGCATGGCATTGGCACGCTGCCCAGTGCACACAGACCCACCAAGTGGGGAGCTGCTGCACAAAAAAGGATCTGCATTTTCTTGTACACCAGTCGCTGAAAGTAATATTGCAGGAACAGCAAGCAATGAGGCAGATAAATAGTGTGTTGACCTTCATTTCAGGGGGATGTGAGTCCAGGAGAAAAGAAGACTTACTGCAGCTGAACAGGGCCTTGGTGAGATATCATCTTGAACATTGTGCAGTATAGCATGCAGTTTTGGTCTCCTTACCGAATAAAGGACAAACCTGACATTGATGGAGAGCAGTGAAGGATGACCAGACTGATCTCTGGGATAACAGGCTTGTTGTGGGAGCAGAGTTTGGGAGACTGGGCCAGTATTCCATGGGGTTTAGGAAAATGAGTGGAGATCTCAGTGAAACATACAAAACTCTGACAGGGTGAGACAATTTGGAAGCAGGGATTAGGATTCCCCTGGCTGGGACTTCTAAAACAAGGGGCCACAGTATTAGGTACAGGCAGTCATTCTGCATTGAGATGATAATAAATGTCTGCTCTCACTGACTGGGGAACCTGGGGAATTCGCTCGCACCTGGAAACCGAGACACTGATTATAAATAAGGATTTAGAGACAGTAAAGGGATGGTGGGACAGCAGGAGTACGGTATGGAAATGAAGGGCCAATCATCATTATCTTGAATTGTTTAGCAAACTCGATGGACCAAACGTACTCCTGCACCGCCTATTTTATAGGTTCCCAAGGTTACTCACATTAACGGATATGTATACCGTATGGGATAAGTGCATTGAGGAGATTTTTTCCATGAACTACAATGGTAAGGCTAAATGTGTTTTCCATTCCCGATGTTTCTGTGCAGTCTGTGGGAAAGCTCTGTAAATGCTGTCACAAGCTCTCAGATGTTAGGAAGGAGGTTTCTGCAGGGTCGACAGACTGTGTTCCCAATCCCTTTTCCGACATTGATGCTGAGGCCGGGTGTTCTGTCCGGTTTCATCCTTTCAGACCTCGGAGTAGTTTGATACAAATGAGTGCCCTTGCTTGGCAATTTCAGAGACCATTGAAATGTTTATCACATGTCAGGGTCTTTGGAGTCACTTTTAGGCCAGCCCAGGAAATCATTGGAGATTCACTTCTTAAAAGTACATTGGAGAAGGAAATTCTGTTTACAATTGATTTTGGCTTCAAGGTCACTGTTCCTGACCCCAGATTTTAGATCTCGAAATCTTATTAATTGTCTTTAACTTCCACCTGCTGCCAGATCATTAGCCTGGTCTAGATTAGTAATCCAGTGACATTTCCACAACAGCACCATCTCCACATGGGGACCTGTCAAAAACCACACCGAGCAGGTTATTTCTGTGCTGCTTGACAGCTCTGTCAAAAAAGAACTCCCACCAATTTGACTGTCATGATGGGACTGAGGAGGTGGTAATTGGTCAGATTGTAATTATTCCCGTTTTAGGGGATGAGACTTAGCTGAGTAATTTTCCCCATTTCCAGGGACATGTCAGAGTTGGAGCTGGAATGAAACAGCTTCCCCAGGGACACGGCTTGTTGTGCAGCACAAGTCTTTAGACCCATTGCAGGAATGGAGTCAGGACACATTCCCTTTGACGTATCTATTGTGTTCACCTGTTTCTTCATGTAATGTGCAGCGAATCAAATAGGTTGAAGACTGGCATCAGTGATTTTGTGCGCATCATGATGAGGGTGAGGTGTATCATCGACTCAATACTTCTGGCAGAAGATGGTGCAGATAAAACATCCTTCTCTTTTACACTGATGTGCAGGTCTGTTCCATTATTTAGGATGGGAATATTTCCGGAGCCCTCTCCTCCAGTCAATTGTTTAATCGTCCATCATCATTTATGACTGAATGTGACAGGACTGCAGGGCTTCGATCAGATCTGTTGGTCAAGTGTTGTAGCTTAAATGCGTTCGCATCAGGTTAAAGTTGATGTGATTCTGACTCTGACATGTTCACCCACACTCGTCACTGAGCCATAGATGGTGCTGATGGTAATGACAGACTGAGGTGTTACCCTGGCGAAAAGCTACAGGTTGTGGTTGAATGCAGGTCTGCTTCTCCTGCTGCTGTGGTCTACAGTTACATGAATACGCAGTTTCAAGCTGCAATATCTGCAATGTAATTCTGCTGCCTGTTCCCCAATTCTCACTGAGACCCATTCACCCATCAGTCCTACACTCAGTGACCTAACCTGGTTTCTGATGTGGAAATACTTCAATTATCATACTGTCATTCTGCTGAGGGTTTCTCTCCCCGGTCTTGCTTCTAATCTGACACATTCCGCAAAAGCATTTAACTGATCTTAATGCAAATGTTTAATTCACCTGAATCTTTTTTCCTTGAGAAATACCATCTTCTATGTTTAAAGTGAATGTTTTTCCTCTGTTTCTTTCCCTGACCATGATTAAGAGCTCTGTAGTGTCAGCGATGCCAGCGTTATGTAGTTGCAGAGCCAATGAATTCTCTGGATTCCCAATCATCTTCAACACATTGTATGTTTTCTCTTTTGGTTTGATGCCTTATCACTCATGGCTGCCTTGTTCTCCCATGAGTATGTTTCAAGTTCTTGGGGTTGCATTTCTGGTATTATCTTCCGAAGTATCCCCACAAAATCCTCCCTTTGCTGCTCCATGGTCTTTCCGGCTCAGCTCCCCTTCCAATTTACTCTGGCCTGCGACGCCCGCATGTCTTTGTAGTTATATTGCTTAATTATCACCACATTACATCTTGAAGAGAGCGTTAGATATAAACTGAAAGAAGGGGTTTTGGGAAATGGGACACTAAGAATAACTAATGGATTTCTTAACTAGATACAAAGGGAGAACGATAGAAAAGATATAGATATGGAGATGTGGAAAATGAGAAAACTACATTATCGAAAGAAGTAGTTGAACATCCTCCAATGTTTTGGCAATGCCTGTGTGCTGTGGTCCTTTATACAGTGCATGTACAACAGAGTAATAAGTTCAAATGCTGAGTATGATCCCAGAATATTTATCTCCAATAAGGTGACTGACACTAGCTTTGGAAAGAACCCAGCAGGCCAACATATTGAAGTTCCGGTAGAAAGGGGATTAACTGAAATACGTTGGGACACCAGAATCAAGAATTTGGAGCACATATTCTGGTAAGAATAAGAGATAAGAGTTGGGAATCCCAGAAAAGGAGGGAACGTTGAGAGGATCATATCATGTTTTAATGTTTCATCAATTTTATACATCATATGCATCATTTTTCGTTAACTGTGTCTCTGTTGTTCATTTACAATGTGTTGTGCACATATGAAAAATGCGACTTATCTGCACACGCACATTGATTAAACAGTGTATATAAAATCATTGTTCCACCATTGAAACTGTCCTGTTGTCGTGTTACGAGGATACATGAACACCAACTAGCTACCAAAAGACATGACGCAGTATCACTATGTTCCATACATACAGACAAAGACGGGCACCACTTTGACTGGGACAAAGCACACACACATACTAAGACACGCGAGGACCTGCTTAGAGGAATGGTATTCTAACCAGAAGTCCATCAATAAATGCATCAATTTAGATCCTGTCGACATTCTCTTGTTAAAATAACCGGAAATGACATCACCCACGATAAGAAACCAAGACCTATAAATATAGAGGCGGGACATGCCACCAGCACTTCAGCAGAGAATCTCACTGATCACGTCACCTAGTCATGGTGACGAAACTTCTGAAAACAAACCTTCAAGCTCAGCGAGCTAACTTGCACACATTTAAATTGTTATTTTTTGTTTATTAGTGGAATTTAGGAGTTCTCTGTCGCTCACGTTTTGACAGATTATGATGTGAGGTGAGCTTTTCTCGGTGTGTGGTTTTAATTAACAGATGGGTTCGACATTGATGTCATAACAGTTTGGGGCCTTGCCGTGTGGCACTTGGACCGACTGGAACAGATTTGAGATACAACAGGTCCCAGCAAATTCCAACTCATTGCAATTAGTGACTTTGATCTTCAAATAAAACCAGTGGGAAAATCTGTTCAATTTTGCTCCTTGTGGTTGGTTAAATGAAAAGTGAGGGAAATGGCTTTTAACATTACTAAAGAGGTTCCCAAATTTTCCAAGGAAGTTTAGAAAGACAGAAGGAGGACATTATTTTAGAATTAGCAAATAGGTTGCAATTGGGTTTAACCAAGGAGAAAAGAGAAGTTGAAATTGTAATGGAGTTGGTTAAGCGCTTTGATGTATCAGAGAAATAGGCAACTGCATAGAGTTATAAAAACTTAAATTGCAAATGTGGCAACTGGAGTTAGAAGATAAATAAAGGGACGGAAGCAGAGAGAGAGAGACGGAAGAGAAAGAGAGCAAAAAGAAAGAGAGGGGATTTGAAATGCAGAAGTTGTGATATAGACGAGAAAGTTAAATTAACAGGATGGAGATGAAGGGAGAACGTAGGGATGTATACAACTAGGTTAGTTACTTGCCATATTTCGGTGAGAAAAATGTCAAAACCTTTTTTATTTCATTTGAAAAAATGGCTAGGCAGATGACGTGTCCAGTGATCTTGTGGGTAATGCTAGTTCAGACGAAGCTGGTGGGCACAGCTGGTGAGGTATGTGCAGCGCTGTCAGATGAGGGATCAAGAGATTATCAAGATGTCAAATTGGCTATTTTGATTGGTTATGAATTGGTACTAGAAGCATATAGACAGTAATTCAGAAAAATTGAGATGGAACCAGGTCAGACTTATATTGAGTTGAAAGAATTAACCACAGTCATTTTGATAGGTGTGTGCTGGCCTTAAAAATGGATATGACCTGTGAGGCTTGAAGGGAGATTAGTCTGCTGGAGAATTTAAAAGACTCACTTCCAGAGATAGTAAGAATTCATGTGAATGAATAGAAAGTTCAAGAAGTGAGAAGCGTAGCAGAAATGGCAGGTAAATATGCATTGTGGCATGTGATGAAATTTAGCTTCTGGCAGGAATTTCATCCTGTGAGGGATTAGAAATTGGGAGAAGGGACGATCACACATTACAAAGCGAACAGTAGCTCATAATAGTTTACCATAAGTGAAGAAAGAAGCCCAAGGGGGTAGAAAGGTGGTGAAAGGCCTCAGGTGCTCTCACTATAAGGGAGTGGAACACATAAAATTACAGTGCTGGTGGTTTCAGAAGGGCACAGGGAAAAAAGTTGTTTTCACTGCAGTAAGCTGGGACACACCGTGCTGGGCGTTAAAGGAAGACACTTTGGGGAAAGATGCGGTAGAAGAGTCTAAGCCCAGTGGCATTAGTGAAACTGGTAAAGGAGACTCCAAGTGGAGCTGAGGAGCTGCAGCAAATTGCACAGCCGAGGCCAGGGCTGGGTATGGAGGCAGTGCCTGATCTCTCTAAAGATTTCAGCTATGTAGATAAAGTTTACTCAGAAAGAACAGGGGGAGAAGGACAAGAAGTTATAATTTTGTGAGATACGGGATCTGCTCAGTCTCTAATATTTGAGAAGTGAGGCGCCAGAAAAGCACAACAGATCAGGCAGCATCCAAACAGCAGGACAATCGAATATCAGGCAGAAACCCGTCATCAGGAACTTGATGGGGGGACAAGGGGGCTGAAAGATAAATACGAGGGTAGTAGCTGAGCTGGTGGAAGGGTCACTGGGAAGGAAATAATAAGATATAGGTGGGAGTGATAGTGATATGTCGGAGGGGAGGGTGGAATCGATGGGGGAAAGGAAGATGGCTAGTTCGGGCAGTCCAAGAGGGCAGTGCTAGATTGAACGGTTGGATCTGGGAGAGGTTGGTGGAGTGGAGATTTGGAATTTGGTGAAGTCAACGTTGATGCTATACAGTTTGAGGGTTCCAGCTGTCCTTCCACCGATAGGAGTCCTATCACCATCCTGTCCGACCTATCACCATCACACCCCACTTACATCTACCTATCGCCTTCCAAGCTCCCTTCCACCCAGCTCTACCCCCACCCTCCCATTTATTTCTCAACCTCCTTCCCCCTCCCTTACCTCCCACTTTCCTGATGAAGCATTTATGCCTGAAACGTCAACTCTCCTGCCCCTCAGATGCTGCCGATGTGCTGTGCTTTTCCAGCCCCTAATTTTTCAACTCTCATCTCCAGCATCTGCAGCCCTCACTTTCGCTCACACTCTAATAGTAAGAGATGAAAGTTTTTTTCACTCTTTCTCGCATGTTAATCAAGACCGTGTTAACGTGTGGAATGAGAACAGAAATTAAGCATTCCCTTGTGTAACATCTGGATGGAATGCCAAATCAAGATTAGGGAAGTAACAGTGACAGTGAGTAACAGAGTGTCAGTTCCAGGAATACAGTTTGTTCTTGGGAACGATTTAGCAGGAGGCGAGGTGGGAGAGGCACCCCATGTGGTGGAGAAGCCAAAGGAAGACTAGGGAATTGCGGAGTTAAAAGAAAATTAAAAAGGATTTTTTCCAGACTGTGTGGTAACAAGATCCCACTGTCATAAGTTACAACAGGAAGGAAAAACGAAAGAAAAAGACAAATGGGCTGATGCTCAGTGACCTGACACCCTGTTTGATGTAACGGTGCAGGAAAAACCAGAACTGGCAGAGGATCAGGCAGGGGTGTTTAGTCCAGAAAGGCTAATGGACTTACAACAGATATATACACACACATGCACACACACATACACATGCACACACGTAGAAAAGGAATCAGAATATATTGTTGAACGTTATTAAATTAAAGATAGAATCATAAAATTAAAATGGAGACCCAGATAGGTTACTGCAGAAAGGAAATAGTCCGAAGTGCACCAGATTGTGTTAGCAGTAACGTACAGTGTGACGGGTAGTTAATAAACGAAATGCAGGCGGTCACTTAGGTGTATAGAAGACTCAGGCTAAGGTACAGAAGCATTTCCAGTGGCTGGTATGCACAAAGACCTGTTCATCTTCGTTGAACGTGACATACATACCAAATGGTGGGTAAATAACAGGCAGTAATAAAACCAGCACCTTTCTTGGCAATTCCTGCATTCGAAGAACCTTGCACGAGGGTTATGATTAATTGTGTAGCTCCCCTTTCTAAAGTAAAAGTGGAAACCAATATTTGCTGACCATAATGGATGTGTCTACCAGATTTCCAGAGGCAATTCAATTATTGGAGTGTCAAGGCTAAAAGGGAGGTGAAGGAGTTTGTAGCTTTCTTTACTCACTGTGGACTGCCCAGAGAGATTCAGTCAGACAAAGCTTCTCATTTTACCGTTCAGCTGTTTAAGGAAGTCATGGAGGGCTTAGGCATGCAGCACTTCAAATCAAGGGCGTCCCATCCTGAATCCCAGGGAGCATTGGAAAGTTAGCATCTGACGCTGAAGACTATGTTAACAGCATATTGTCATGGTTGGCCAAATTATTGGGATAAAGGTGCCCCATTAAATTGTTTACCATTAGCGATGCCCCAAACAAATCTACTCACTTTACTTCCTTTGAGATAATATTCGTACATGAAGTGAGAGGTCCTTTGAAATTAATTAAATATAAATTGACAGGACCGAAGACGGAAATCTCACACCTGGGTTATGTGTACGAGGTGAAGGAGAGAGTAGATGGAGTCAGTGAGTTTGCTAAACAGTATCTGAAGAGCACAGCATAGAGTGAAGCAGGTGGCAGATAAAAACACTGAAACTTTCAAGATTTCCCTTGGGGATGACGTAGTAGTATTGCCACCAGTGGTAAGAAATCTCTTCAAATCCAGATTTAGTGGCCCGTTTCAAATTTTAAAAAAACGTGGAGTCAGTTAAACTATCTAGTAAAGATACCAGAGATGACAAAAAACTTTATCGAGTATTTCATATGGATGAATCATGCACCAGCCACATTTAAGACTCAGAAACAGAGATGTGGCCATATGAACAAATTGTGCAGCTTATCTTTATGATGTAGTGATCTTGAGCAAGTGATTGAAAGCTCACATTTTACAGTTGACAGAGCATGTTGAACGATTACAAGAAGCAAACTTGGAAATAAACTTAAAGAAAACAGAATTCACAAATGCAGAGGTGACGTTCTTGGGACATTACATTGGCCATGGAAGGTTGATCTCATGGAACATAAAAACGAAAGGCTTTGAGGAATTGCCACGACAGTCCTCGAAGAAAGAGGTGCTTCGATTTTTGGAACTGAGTGGATTCTATTGGAAGTTTGTTCCAAATGTTAGCAACGTATTGGCACCGCTGATGGATTTATTAAAGAAGAACATAGAATTGTGGTGGACAGTACAATGCAAGGAGGCATTTGAGAATTTTAAAGCAGTATTAATCACCACACCAGCTTTAGCTACACCAAATATTCTGAAACCCTTTGAAAATTGTATTTGATGCTCGGGATATAGGGATCGGAGATGTATTGATACAGAAAGAAGATGATGGAATTGAATGGCTTATTGGCTACTTGTTGAAAAACTCAATATCCACCAGAAAAAAAATACAAAATCTCCATTATTGAACAAGAATGATTAAGTTTTGCACTGGCCTGACAATATTTTAATGTGTATATGACAAACAAATTGTCGGAGATGGTTGTGGACAACGACAAATCTCTCGAATTTTTTGGAATATTTAAAGACCAGAATATGAGACTCTTTAATTGGAGTCTTACCTTACCGACTTTAACTCACAGAATGTACAGGCTGTGGCTCCTACAATGTGATAGCACATGGGATTTCGCTGATTTAAAGGAAAGCAGTGTAGATAAGATTTGACTTATTCAAGTGGTGTATTGGTGTGCAGAATTAATATGAATGATATAACTGAGATTAATACTTTTGTATTTCATATAATTGGGATTAAGAATTAGAGGAAAAGGAATGATGGTATATTTTCATTCTGGTGGGTTTTTTTTTCTGAAGTGGGAAGATGTTATGAAGCCAAAAACATGTATGGGCACTTTAAGACACATCGGATTTTGTTGAATCGAAATTAAAGCCACAGATGCCAGCTAAAGGTCACACTGTTCCACATGTCACCATTAGCTGAGAAATGGATACCTGAGTTTTGCTTGCTGTTTTGACAGCTATTCAAATCCAACCAAAGAGTTGAAATAACGCTCAGGAGACCAGAAACCAACAGAATTTGAATATTATTGTTTGGACACCTGGACAGCAATCAAATTATGAGAATTATTATATCATGGGGAATATATAAACCTAGCATTTTGAAAATAGAGGGAGAGCCACTGCCATCCAACAGCAGAGTAACTGCTGTAGAACAGGAGTGCTAACTGGCCATCTCAAACACTCTCTATCAAAGACACATTTTCATGTAAACCTACTTGCAATTAAAAAAAATGACGGAGGGAGATGAGCAGCTGAAAGAGTGAACACAGCGGGGAAGATAGAGACTGTATGGTCTTGAGATTTTAATGTTTCATATGTGGGTTGTTGGAACAGCATATTTTTACAGAGTTGGAGTCAGATAGCAAGTAGCTAATAAAAAAAGGGGATTGTATTTGTGAATAGTTGTTGTTTAGTATTCACTATTAAAGTTAAGAAACTAACTTGATAATTTTTGTTTAAATAGTGGAATGTAGGAGATCTGTGTCGCTCATATTTTAACAGATTACAAGGTGACGCGAGCTTTTCTGGGTGTTTGGGTTTAATTAAAAGAGGGGTTCGAGTCCACCTTGTAAATGTCCATCCACGCTAACCCCATTTCCCTGCAGTTGGGTCATATGCTTCCAGTCCTTTCCTATCCACACATTTATCCAAATGTTTTCGAAATGTTGTTAAAGTACCCCCTTCAAACACATCTGCTGGCAGCTCATCCACGTACCAGCCTCTGTGTAAAGAAGTGGCCCCTCAGGTTCCCTTTTATTCCTTCCCCTTTAACCTTAAACTGATCCCCTCAAATCCTCGATTCTCTACACCTTGGAAAAAGACTGAAAGCATTAACCTTATCCATACCCCTCGTGTATTTATACAGCTCTATAAGGACTCCCTCAGTCTTTTACAGGCTGAAGAAAATGTCCTAGCTTGTCCAACCTCTCCCTATAACTCAGACGAATGGGTCCTGGCCACGTCTTTGCAAATTTCTTCTGCACTCTTTCTAATTTAATAACATCCTCACCATGACAAGGTGACAAAACGGAACACAATACTCCAAGTGCGGCCTTAGCAAAGTCCTGTGTAACTGCAACATAAGGTCCCAACTTCTATACTCAATATCCTGCCTGATGAAGGCCAATATGCCAAAAGCCTTCTTCACTTCCCTGTCTTCCAGTGACTTCACTCTCAGAGAACTATGCACCTGAACACCAAGGTCCCTCTTCACACTGCACCCCTTAAGACCCTCCCATTCACCAGGAAACTCCTACATTGATATGAATTTCCAAAATGCAAGACCTCACGCTTCTATATTAAATTCCATTTGCCATTTCTCGGCCCATCTCCCACCTGATTAAGGTCCTGCTGCAATTTCTGATAAACTTCCTCACTGATCATGCTCCCAATTACTTTAGTGTCATCTGCAAACTTACTAATCATACCTTGTACATTCTCAACCAAATCATAGATAACAGACAGCAATGGACCCAGCCTCCAGTCTGACAAACATCCTTCCACTCAACCCTCTGCTTCCTACCATCAAGCCAACTGTGTATCCAATTGGCCAGCTCCCCCCGCATTCTACGAGATGTAACCTTCCTGAGCAGCCTGCCATGTGGACCCTTATCAAAGGCCTTACTGAACTCCATAGAGACGGCGTCTATCACTCTGCCCTCATCAAACGTCCTGGTAACTTCATCAAAGGACTCTAAGAAATTTGGGAAGCATGATCTCCCACGCACACGTCTATGCTGACTGCTCCGAATCAAATCCTGTGTAAGTAATGGTGCAGTAAATTGTATGCTGTCCTTCATTGTAAGATGATTCGAGTACACAAGTAAAGCCATCTTCTTGTTGTTGTAGAGCCTTGCTGAGAGAGCATTTGGGGCACTCTCTACAGAGTTTAGATTAGATTAGATTAGATTAGATTACTTACAGTGTGGAAACAGGCCCTTCGGCCCAACAAGTCCACACCGCCCCGCCGAAGCGCAACCCACCCATACCCCTACAAATACCCCTTCCCTAACACTACGGGCAATTTTAGCATGGCCAATTCACCTGACCTGCACATCTTTGGACTGTGGGAGGAAACCGGAGCACCCGGAGGAAACCCACGCAGGCACGGGGAGAACGTGCAAACTCCACACAGTTAGTCGCCTGAGGCGGGAATTGAACCCGGGTCTCTGGCGCTGTGAGGCAGCAGTGCTAACCACTGTGCCACCGTGCCGCCCACTTGATGTCCTTTGTAAGGAATGATCTCCTTACCACAGACACCGGTGATGGTAACATGAGAATAGAGTGTATAAGTTGAGTGTTTAATCTGTAGAGATGTGAGAGACGAGGAAATGGTGATGCTGAAACACGAGGAGTGTCAGCGAACTCTTATTTCCAAAACAGACAGTGACAGGGAGAGAAATTCTATACTTTACCCAGGATTGATTGGTTTGATTGATTTCCACGTGTATCTCAGTACAGGGAACCACTTTATTTATGAGCAGTGGAGGAAGATCATAGTAACCATGGCCAGACAGATCATAGGGTGGAAATAGACTTGGACAGAGTAAGGCCTATAGGTTACACTGAACAGGACATGCACTAGACAAGTTCAACATGAACAAGACCAGCATTATTTGAACTTAGAGAGTCCATTCATCAGTCTAACATGACTATCCTAATAGTTTATATGCCGAAATTAACTCTCCCCACGTTATTGTGCAGTCAGTGTGTGAACCCTGTACTGAACGTCAGTTTGCTCACAATCCCCAACAGCAGCCACAATACCTTCCGTCTGAAACAGGTAGCCATTCCCATCAGCTTCCGCCCTACATAGAGAACACCAGGCTGTCTTCGTGGAGATGGAAGACGCCTTCTTGTGACTTCACACCAGACATATGGCTGCCCTGCTCACCACTAGAAAACAACATTAAAATCCCACATGTGTATCATAAACAACAGAGCCAAGAGGAACAACGTGGAACAGTCTGTCTGTGCAGCCTCTGCCCCACTTGTTCACCATGTTAGAGCATCAATTAGGAGACACTTAAGAGTGCCGATGCTGGAGATCAGATTAGATCATCAATTGCTGGAAAAAGCACTGCGGGTCAGGCAGCATCCAAGGACCAGGAGAATCGACGTTTTGGGCATAAGACATTCATCAATAATCAGCAAAAATTACCTCATTCTGCCCCCGTGTAAGTGCATTGAGGTGGGAATGGCCTCCGGCTGTTCCTGTCTAAGTGACTCAAGGGAGTGATTGGCTTCAACCTTGTCCGATTGGACAGGGCCAAGGGCCTGACTGGTTAACCCTTGTTCCTGTCTGACAGCTCATTGTACTGACTAGTGTGACAGTGCTGCAGCTTTAAGAGTTTATTTTGTCCTGGAATATTTTAAGAGAGATTGAATGATTGTAACCAAGCTGGCTAGTTAAGACCACTTGGGTAACAGCTAGGGAGGCCTTGTGTTTATTTTAATACAGCCTGAATGGGTGTGGCTAGCTCTCACAGGTTAGGATCACTGGTTTTGGTTTCTCAGTGACATCAGAAACTATTGGGGTCTCCACAGAGTTGGAAGCTTCAGTGAATTTTTCCTGGTTGCAACCCTCTCTGAAATTTCTCTTGATGCTGTTTTTAATTCCTGGATTGGAGAAATGTTTGTGACAATCTGTGTCTGAATATTTCTTTTTGCCAAGGGCTGTGTTTATGGGAGTTTCCTATATTGGAACAGTTCATTATTAATAGTTCCTAGATCTATTATTCTGTTAACTTGTCCAATAGAATTGCGTTATTCTAAATTCCTCTTTCTTTGGTTTCATTTTCTCTTTTGTGTTTAAGGATATAGTGTTTTTCTTCACACCGAGTAGTTTGACCAGTCATATTGCATCTGGAACAGACACTTTACATTTCCTTTAAAATACGAAAACATTATAATCTACGTGACGACCTTCAAATAGTTTTGAGGGGCTCTGGTGTGGCCTATCACAAAAGACTCCTTCCCTTCCTGAGTAATAGGCTGGAGGCACTGAATGGGCTGTCCCTGTTCATCTCCAAAAGTGTCAATGGGCTGAATGGCTTCCTCATATTCCTGTGAATCCAGCGCGAGGTGCTGAATGAACTCTTATTTTACTGTGGCAATGTGCAGTGTCAGGCAGTGCTGTTACATGAATGTTATGGACACTTTAGCAGCACAAGGCTCAATGAAGACTGGATCCTGCTACACATGGACAAAGACCAGTTCAGGAGCTGACGGGGGACAAAATGTTCCGAACATTGTGGAATCTTCAGCGACCATCCCCACTTCTGATTTATGGTATGGAGGGTGGGGGCGGGGAGACATTGATGTAGCAGCTGAAGATGTTTGTGAAGGGGAAGCTACCCTGAGGATCTCCCACACAGGTGACCCAGGACTGAGATGAACATCTTCCTTTGTGCGATGTTTGACCCCAAACACTGGAGAGGTTACTCTGATTCCCATAAAGTCCAGTTTTGTTAAGCTCCTTGGTGTCAACAGAAGTTAACCACTGCCGTGATACCGGGCCAGTCATTTTTACCTGAACCCTTGTCTCAACCTCTTTTGTTCACATCAATAAACCATGATATAGGAGCAGCAAGTGTTTTCTTCAAACAGGTGGTATTGAATGTCAGGATATCTCTTCTCAAAAGTGTTCGGGAAGCTAGATGACTGAACGTATTTGAAGAGGAGGTAGATGGAAATTGATCTGTCAGAGAGGTGAGGACTATGAAGAATTGGATATGAAAGACGATTTGATACCGAGAGCAGATCAGTCATGATTTTAAAGAAGGGCAAGGCAGGCTTGGGGGAGTGAACAACATGCCCCTGTTTCTGATGTTCTCACATTCTGTTATTGGAAAGTTAGTGGGTGTTATTTTCATGAATGTTCTCTTATTGAATGTTGCAGACAGGGAGACCAGAGGATTTTGTGAGCCATCCCTGAGTGAGGTATGGGGGCTGTATTCACACTGTATCTGGGTGTAAAACATGACCAACAAATGAAGCACAAGTTGCAGAGAGGGGAAGCTCTGTGAAGAGAGATGAGGGGCCTCTTTTGTACCCAGCCTGGGTTTTCCAATTCCAAATTCACTTCAAACCGTGTGGGACAGTACTGAGGGGATGAATGGTCTCCTGTGTTTCTGTGCAACAGGTTACAGGAGTAAGTAGCCTCCAACTGTTCCTGTCTAGCAGGTTTGAGGGGCTGAATGGAACACAGGAACATATGACTGATGAGCAGGAGTGGATCGTTAGATACTTTGAGCCTTCTCCACCAGGCACTAAAATAGTCGCTGATCAGGTTGTGGTCTCAGCTCCACTTTCCTGTCTGTGTCCCATTGTGCATGACTCACTTGTTTGTCAAATATTTAACGAACGCAGCTTTCAATCAATGTGAACATAGAGACACGATAACCTTCCACTAAAGAGAATTCCGACTTGAAAAGCCCTCTCAGGATTATTCGTCATAACTCTTATAGAATCAGAGAGCCATGCATAATGGAAACAGACCCATTAGTCCAATCTGTTCACTCCGATCAGATATCAAATCTGATTTAGTCACATTTGCCAGCATTTGGCCAATATTCCTCCTGTGATTGTACCCGCCTTGACCACTTCCTCTGATTGCACGTTCTGTACACACACCACTCTCTGTGTGAAATATTTACCTCAGGTCCCTTCTAAATCATTTGCCATCTCCCCTTCAACCTATGCTGTCTTGTTCTGGACTCCCCTATCGTTGGGAGTAGAACATGGCTGTTCAGAATATCCATGTCCCTGATGATTTTATAAACCTCTATAATGTTGCCTCTCAACTTGTGACACTCCGGGAGAAGCACCTCAACTTAATCAGTCTCTCCCTATAGCTCAAACCTCCAGTCCTGGAACATCCGTGTAAGTCATTTCTGCAGAAATCCAAGTTGTACGCAGTATCCTTAAAGCGGCCTCACCAACATCCTGTACAGATGCAACATACCACCACAACTCCTCTGCTCAATGCTCTGACTGATTAAGGCAAATGTGCCAAATGTGTTCAGCCCCACTCTGTCTACCTGCGACTCACTGCTACAGGTAATCATGTACGTAAACATCAGAAAGTTAACACGATGGTAGTGCCAGCAGATAGGAGGACCCGTGATACATTGATCATCATTGAGATTAGATTGTGTTGGGAACATGAGCTTAACATGTCAGGAAGTGAAATCAAATCAATGGGTTCAGGGTAGTTAATATACAAAATACCAGATAGCCCAGAATGATTTACAGACTGGAATCTAATCGAGGGGTTCGGGTGATTAATATACAGAATACCAGATACCCCGGAGTGAGTTACAATCTGGAATCTAATCAAGGGGTTCAGGGTGGTTTATATACGAATAACAGATATTTCGGAGTGAGTTACAGCCTAGAATCTAATCTCGGGTTTCAGAGTGGTTTATATGCGGAATAACAGGTAGCCCGCAGTGAGTTACTGCCTGGAATCTAATTGCAGGCTTCAGGTTGGTTTATATACAGAATAACAGATAGCCCAGAGTGAGTTACAGCCTGGAATCCAATCGAGGGGTTCAGGGTTGTTTATATACAGAATAACAGGTAGCCCAGAGTGAGTTACAGCCTGGAATCTAATCGAGGGATTCAGGGTGGTTTATTTGCAGAATAACAGATAGCCTGGAATGTGTTACAGGTTGGAACCTAATCGAGGGGTTTAGCATGGTTTATATACAGATGAACAGATGCCATGGAGTGAGTAACAGTCTGGAATCTAATCGAGGAGTTCAGGGTGGTTTATATACAGAATAACAGCCTGGAGTGTATTGCAGCTTTGAAACTAATCGAGGGATTTAGGATGGTTTATGTATAAAATAACAGATACCCTGGAGTTAGTTACAGCCTGGAATCTAATCGAGGGATATGTTAACCTTTTTATGTGAAATAACTTGTAACCGGGAGTGAGTCACAAAGTGCACTATTGGCCAACTGGTTGCAAATCTTGACTCAAATAAACATAATGCAGTCACAAACTACACAACTTTAGTGACTCCCATCTTTCCTAGTTTGAGGATTATCCTCCTCTGTTTTCCCCTTTCACTGAATGTATTAATATACCTTTTATACTGCACTGCCATTCTGCTACCTATCTCTCACTGTCTCAGTTATCTTCAGTGCTGTTGAAAGATACTTAAACCAACAGACACACAAAGTTCCAGAAAGAGTTTTGTTCAATTGCAGGTGCATTACTTTCTTTTATTTGTAGACAACACACAATTTGAACCCACAGAAGGTCAGTGTGGCATTTGAAAAACCCTTCAATTTGGGAGGAGACCTCGCCAGGCAGGATTCTGATCCAACGCTGCAAATCTACAATTCGGTGACTGAGTTCTATCAGGTTTTGTATATTATGTTTCTTCATATATTAGGAGCTTGGAAAGTAAGGCAGACCTTACTGGAATGTCACATTGTCTCTCTGCATTCACTGTAAACAGGTTCTGGGATTTGCATTTTAAGCACCTTCAGAGAGCTGTCTCCATTTCCTATCTCTGCTAGCATCAATGAATGGAAATGGCTTTTGACACATTGGCCCCTCTCCCTTGCTGAAAGTATTCCTGACACAAATTAGATTTGTCCACAGCCACCATTTTATATCAACAAAACGATGACATTGAGTTTATAAATAAGGAAAAGCAAGAGAGACTGGCAACATCAATACAGTTCGAAAATATATAAAACATTGAACACGCACACAGAATCACACATAAACGTTCATACACAGACACACAGAATCACACACACACACAGATAAAGACACCTTTCAGGAGCTGTCTCCATTTCCTAACTTACAAGGGAATTCATGTTATAATGATGCGTTCATGCAGGACAAGAAACAGATTTTGAGACTTTCCCCATTGTGACAGGAATTCAGCCCCAATCTCAAACTTTGAGATATGCAACAAGACAGAAATGTACATCAGCTTTTTGTGTTCCTGCTCCCAATGTAACACTTGACCATTTAGTTTATCTTGTCTTCGATCTGACATCCAACAAGGATCACTTCACAGATCCAATAACAGATCCCCAGGACTGAGTTCCAGACTGGAATCTAATTGAGTGGTTTAGGGTTTACATACAGCATATGAGATACCCATAGGTGAGGGATAGAGTGAAATCTAATTGAGGGGTTCAGCGTGGTTTACATATAGAATAACAGATAACAAGTCGTGAGTCACAAAATCGCTGAGTTGTACAGTCATAGAGATGTACAGCATGGAAACAGACCATTTGGTCCAACCCGTCTATGCCGACCAGATATCCTAACCTACTCTAGTCTCTTTTTCAAGCACTTGGCCCATCTCCCTCCAAACCTACCCATTCATATACCCATTGAGCTGCATTTTAAATGTTGCAATTCTACCAGCCTCCACCACTTCCTCTGACAGTTCATTCCATTCATGTATCACCCTCTGAGTGAACAAGTTGCCCCTTAGGTCTCTTTCATATTACCTCTCACACTAAACCTATGCCCTCTAGTTCTGGACTCCCCATCCCAAGGAAAAGACTTTGTCTATTTATCCTATCCATGCCCATCATGATTTTATAAACCTTGATAAGGTCACCCCCCAGCCTCTGATGCTCCAGGGAAAACAACCCCAGCCTATTCATCCTCTACCTGGAGCTCAAATCCTCTAACCGTGGCATCCTCCTTGTAAATCTTTTCTGAACCCTTCCAAAATTCACAACATCCTTCCGATACGAAGGAGACCAGAATTGCATGCCATATTCCAACAATGGCAAAACCCATGTCCAGTCCAGCCACAACATGACCTCTCAATGCCTATACTCAAAACACTGACCAATAAAGGAAAACATACCAAACGCTGCCTACATTATCTTATCCACCTGGCACTCTACTTTCAAGGAGCTTCGAACCTGCACTTGAAAGTCTCTTTGTTCAGCAACTCTCCCTCGGACCTTACCATTAAGTGTATGAATTCTGCTCAAATTTGCTTTCCCAAAATGCAGCACCTCATGTTTATCTAAATTGAACTCCATCAAGTGGAATATAATTGAAGGTTTTGGGGTGTTTTTGAAACATGCGAATCACACATACATAGAAGTGAGTTACACGTTGGAATTTAATTGAGAGGATTCCGGGTGATTCATATAATCCCGTCAGTGGGGAAACCAAGCCCTTCAGCCCAACAAGACCACACTGACCCTCAGAAGAATAACCCATCCAGACCTATTTCCCCACATTTACTCATGACTAATGCACCACACATACACATCCCTGAACACTGTGGACAATTTTAACAGGGTTTGGATTGGATAGTTAGGATACAGACTAACAGGTACCCAGGAGTGTGATACAGACTGGAATCGAATCAAAGGATTGAGGTGGCTAATGTGCAGAGCACCTTAAAATTGGATGTCAGTTACAGATTGGAATTTTATCAAGGGGATTCGGGACGATGATGTGAACAATAACCGATACCCAGAGTGAGTTACATACTGGAATCTAATCGAGGGTTTCAGGGTGGTTTATATGCAGAATAACAGGTAGCCCGGAGTGAGTTTAAGAGTCATAGAATCATAGAGATGTACAGCATGGAAACAGACCCTTCAGTCCAACCTGTCAATGCTGACCAGATATCACAACCCAATCTAGTCCCACCTTCCAGCACCTGGCCCATATCCCTCCAAAAACTTCCTATTCATATACCCATCCAAATTCCTCTTAAATGATGCAATTGTACCAGCCTCCACCACTTCCTCTGGCAGCTCACTCCATACACGTACCACCTTCTGCGTGGAAATGTTGTCCCTTAGGTCTCTTTCATATCTTTCCCCTCTCAAACTAAACCTATGCCCTCGAGTTCTGGACACCCTTACCCGAAGGCAAACCTCTATACGGTCACCCCTCAGCCTCCGAAACTCCAGCGAAAACAGTCCCAGACTGTTCAGCCTCTCCCTGTAGCTCAAATCCTTCAACCCTTGCAACCTCCTTGTAAATCTTTTCTGAACCCTTTCAAGTTTCACAACATCTTTCCGATAGGAAGGAGACCAGAATTGCACACAATATTCCATGAGTGGCCTAACCAATGTCCTGTAGAGCCGCAACATGACCTCCCAACTCCTGTACTGAATACTCTGACCAATAAAGGAAAGCATACCAAATGCCTTCTTCACTATCCTATCTACCTGCGACTCCACTTTCAAGGAGCTATGAACCAGCATTCCAAGCTCTCTTTGTTCAGCAACACACCCTAGGACCTTACCATTAAATGTCGAAGTCCTGCAAAGATTTGCTTTCCCAAAATGCAGCACCTCGCATTTATCTGAATTAAACTCCATCTGCCACTTCTCAGCCCATTGGCCCATCTGGTCCAGATCCTGTTGTAATATGAGGAAACCCTCTTCGCTGTCTACTACACCTGCAATTTTGGTGTCATCTGCAAACTTACTAACTGTACCTCTTATGCTCGCATCCAAATCATTTATATAAATGACAAAAAGTAGAGGGCCCAACACTGATCCTTGTGGCATTCCACTGCTCACAGGCCTCCAGTCTGAAAAACAACCCTCCACCACCTCTGTCTTCTACCTTTGAGTCAGTTCTGTATCTAAATGGCTACTTCTCCCTGTATTCGATGAGATCTAACCAGCTAATCAGTCTCCCATGGGGAACCTTGTCGAACGCCTTACTGAAGTCTATATGGATCAGATCTACTGTTCTGCCCTCATCAATCTTCGTTATTACTTCTTCAAAAAACTCAATCAAGTTTGGGAGACATGATTTCCCACGCACAAAGCCAGGTTGACTATCCTGAATCAGTCATTGCATTTCCAACTGCATGAACATCCTGTCCCTCAGGATTCCCTCCAACAACTTGCCCATCACCGAGGTCAGGCTGACCGGTCTATCGTTCCCTGGCTTGTCTTTACCACCCTTCTTAAACATTGGCACCACGTTTGCCAACCTCCAGTCTTCCAACATCTCACCTGTGACTATCGATGACACAAATATCTCAGCAAAAGGCCCAGCAATCACTTCTCTAGCTTCCCACAGAGTTCTCAGGTACACCTGATCAGGTCCTGGGGACTTATCCACCTTTAACCATTTCAGGACATCCAGCACTTCCTCCTCTGTATGTATGCAACATTTTGCAAGATGTCACCATCGATTTCCCTGCAGTCTATATCTTCCATATCCTTTTCCACAGTAAATACTGATGCAAAATATTCATTTAATATCTCCCCCATTTTCTGTGGCTCCACACAAAGGCCGCCTTGCCGATCTTTGAGGGGCCCTATTCTTTCCCTAGTTACCCTTTGTCCTTAATATATTTGGAAAAGCACTTTGGATTCTCCTTAATTCTATTTGCCAAAGCTATCTCATATCCACGTTTTGCCCTCCTGAGTTCCCTTTTAAGTATGCTCCAACTTCCTTTGTACTCTTCTAAGGATTCACTCGATCTATCCTTTCTATACCTGACATATGCTTCCTTCTTTTTCTAAACAAAACCCTCAATTTCTTTAGTCAGCCAGCATTCCCAATAACTACCAGCCTTGCCTTTCAACCCTGACATGAAGTTACAGCCTGGAATCTAATCGTGGGGTTCAGGGTTTTTTTATATACAGACTAACGGATACCCCGGAGTGAGTAACAGCCCGGAATCGAATCGAGGTGTTCAGGGTGGTTTACATACAGAATAACAGATAGCCCGGAGTGAGTTACAGCCTGGAATCGAATCGAGGGGTTCAGGGTGGGTTATATACAGAATAACAGATCGCCCAGGGTGAGTTATTGCCGGGAATTGAATCGAGGGGCTCAGGGTGGGTTATATACAGAATAACAGATAACCTGAAGAGTGTTACAGCCTGGAATCGAATCGTGGGATTCAGGGTGGTTTGTAAACAAAACAGCAGACACCCCAGAGTGTGTTGCAGCCTGCTATCTAATCTAGGGGGTTCAGGGTGGTTTATATACAGAATAACAGATATTCTGGGGTTTGTTACAGCCTGGAATCTAATTGAGGGTTTCAGGCTGGTTTATCTACAGAATAACAGATATTCTGGGGTTTGTTACAGCCTGGAATCTAATTGGGGGGTTCAGGGTGGTTTATATGCAGAATAACAGATACCCCGGACTGAGTTACAGCCTGGAATGTAATCGAGGGGTTCAGGGTTGTTTGTATAAAGATTAACGGATACCCCGGACTGAGTTACAGCCTGGAATGTAATCGAGGGGTTCTGGTTTGTTTATATACAGAATACCGGATATCCCGGACTGAGTTACAGCCTGGAATCTAATTGAGGGGTTCAGGGTTGTTTATGTACAGAATAACGGATACCCCGGAGTGAGTTACTGCCTGGAATCGAATCGAGGTGTTCAGGGTGGGTTATATACAGAATAACAGAAAGCCCAGAGTGAGTTCCGGCCTGGAATCTAATCGAGGGATTCAAGGAGGTTAGTATACAGAATAACAGATAGCCCGGGGTGTGTTACTGCCTGGAATCTAATCAATGTCTGTTCACTTTATGATATGATGGGTTTTGCTGAATCGAAACTACAGCCACAGATGCCAGCTAAAGGTCAGACTGTTCCAAATGTAACAATTAACTGGGAAATGGAAGCCAGAGTTTTGGTTGCTACTTTGACAGCAATTCAAATGCAATCAAAGACTTTAAATAATGCTCTGAATATCAGAATCCAATGAAATTTGAATATTATTGTTCGTACACCTGGAAAGCAATCAAATTATGAGAATTATTGTATCATGGGAAGGATATAATCCCAGCATTTTGAACGCTAGAGGGAGAGCCGCTGCCATCCAACAGCAGAGTAACTGCTGTAGAGCAGGAGTTTTAACTGACAATCTCAAACACTCTCTATCAAGACACATGTTCATGTAAACCTACTTGCATTAAAATAAAACATGACCCAGGGAGATCAGCAGCTGAAACAGTGAACACAGCGGGGAATATAGAGACTGTATGGTCTTGAGATTGTAACGTTTAATATGTGGGTTGTTGGAACAGCATATTTTTACAGAGTTGGAGTCAGATAGTAAGTAGTTAAGAAAAGAGGGGCTTGTATTTGTGAATAATTTTTGTTTAGTGTTCACTATTAAAGTTAAGAAACTAACTTGCTAATTTTTGTTTAAATAGTGGAATGTAGGAGATCTGTGTCACTCATATGTTAACAGATTATGAGGTGAGGCGAGCTTTTCTGGGTGTTTGGTTTTAATTAACAAAGTTGTTCGACTCCACCTTGTAAATGTCCATTCACACTAACCCCATTTCCCTGCAGTTGGCCCATATCCTTATAGTCCTTTCCTATCCACATATTTATCCAAATGCTTTTGAAATGTTGTTAATGTACCCCCCTCAGCCACATCTTCAGGCAGCTCATCCACGTACCAGCCATTTATGTAAATAAGTGGTCTCTCAGGTTACCTTTTATTCCTTCCTCTTTAACCTTAAACTGATCCCCTCTCGTCCTCGATTCTCGAAACTTTGGAAAAGACTGAGACCATTCACCCTATCCATATCCATCATGATCTTATACAGCTCTATAAGGTCCCCGCTCTGTCTCCTCCACTCTAAAGAAAAGGTCCTAGCTTGTCCAACCTCTCCCTATAACTCAGACCATTGGGTCCTGGAAATGTCCTTGTAAATTTCTTCTGCACTCTTTCTAATTTAATTAAATCCTTCCTACAACAAAGGTGACAAAACTGATCACAATAAACCAAGTGCGGCCTTACCAAAGTCCTGTGTAACTGCAACATAAATTCCCAACTTCTATACTCAATGTCCTGCCTGACGAAGGCCAGTGTGCCAATAGCCTTATTCACTGCCCTGCCTACCTGTCACTCCACTCTCAGGGAACTGTGCACCTAAACACCAAGATCTCTCTGCCCACTACACCCCTTAAGGCCCGCCCATTCACTGTGACATACCTGCCTTGATTTGAGATTCCAAACTGCAAGACCTCACACATCTATATTAAATTCCATTTGCCATTTCTCGGCCCACTTCCCCACCTGATTAATGTCCTGCTGCAATTTCTGATAAACGTCCTCTCTGATCATGCTCCCACTTATTTTAGTGTCATCTGCAAACTTACAAATCATGCCTTGTACATTCTCAACCAAATCATAGATAATAAACAGCAATGGACACAGCCTTCAGTCTGACAAGCATCATTCCATGAAATGCTCTGGCTTCCCAATAACAAGCCAACTGTGTATCCAATTGGCCAGTTCTCTCAGTATTCTATGTGATGGAACCTTCCAGAGCAGCCTGCCATGTGGAACCTCATCAAAGGCATTACTGAAATCCATAGAGACTATGTCTATCACTCTGCGCTCATCAAACGTCCTGGTAACTTCTTCAAAGAACTCTAAGAAATTTGAGAAGCATGATCTCCCACTCACAAGTCTATGTTGACTGCTCCGAATCAAACCCTGTGTAAGTAATGGGTACTGTCAATGGTATGCTGTGCTTCATTGTAAGATGATTCGAGTACATATGTAAAGCCATCTTCCTGCTGTTGTAGAGGCTTGCTGAGAGAGCATTTGGGGCACTCTCTCCAGAGTTGATGTCCTTTGTAAGGAATGATCTCCTTACCACAGACACCGGTGATGGTAACATGAGGATAGAGTGAATAAGATGGGTGTTTAATCTGTAGAGCTGTGAGAGATGAAGAAATGGTGATGCTGAAACACGAGGAGGGGCAGCGATCACCTATTCCCAAAAGAGACATTGATAGGGTGAGAAATTCCATACTTTAACCAGGGTTGATTGGTTTGATTTATAGCCACGTTTACCTCAGTACAGGGAAACACTTTGTTTATGAGCAGTGGAGGAAGATCATAGTAAGCATGGCCAGAAAGACCATAGGTTGGAAATAGACTTGGACAGAGTAAGGCATACAGGTTACACTGAACAGGATATGCACAAGACAAGGTCAACATGAACAAGACCAGCATTATTTGAACTTAGAGAGTCCATTCATCAGTCTAACATGACTATCCTAATAGTTTATATACCTAAATTAACTCGCCCCACGTTATTGTGCAGTTGGCGTGTGAAGCCATAGTGAACGCCATGTTGTTCACAATCCCCAACAGCAGACACAATACCTTCCCTCTGAAACAAGTTGCCATTCCCACCAGCTTCTGCCCTATATAGAGAACACCAGGCTGGCTTCTCGGAGATGAAAGATGCCCTCTTGAGACTTCACACAAGACATATGGCCCCCTGCCCACTTCTAGAAAACCATGTCAAAGTCCCACGTGTGTATCATGAGCAACGGACCCAGGAGGAACAACGTGGTACAGTCTGTCTGTGCAGCTTCTGCGCAACTTGTTCATCATGTTAGAGCATCATTTAGGAGATACTTAAGACTGCCGATTCTGGAATCAGATTAGAGAGTCGATTGCTGGAAAAGCACAGCAAGTCAGGCAGCATCCTTGAAGCAGGGGAATCGACGTTTTGGCCATAAAACATTCATCAGTAATCAGCATAAATTGCATCATTCTGCCCCCGTGTAAGTGCATTGAGATGGGAATGGCCTCCTCCTGTTCCTGAAACAGTGACTCAATGGACTGACTGGCTTCTTCCTCGTCCAATTGGACAGTGCCAAGGGCCTGACTGGGTTTTCCCTGGTTCCTGTTTGACAGCTCGATGTACTGACCAGTGTGACAATGCTGCAGCTTTAAGAGGTTATTTTGTCCGGGTTTCTTTTATGAGAGAAATTGAACGATTGTTACCAAGCTGGCTAGTTAAGACCACTTGAGTAAACAGCTAATGAGGCCTTAGGTTAATATTAATGCAGCCTGAATGGGTGTGGCCAGCTCTCACAGATAGCATGACTGTGTTTTGGATTCTCAGTAACATCAAAAATTATAGATTTGGAAGCGTCAGTGAATGTCTCCTGGTTGTTACTTTCTCTGAATTGTCTCTTGATGCTGTTTTTAATTCCTGGATTGGAGAAATATTTATGAAAAACTGTGTCTGAATTTTCCTTTTTGCCAAGGGTTGTGTTTATGGGAGTTTCCTATGTTGGAATAGTTCATTAGTAATGGCTCCAAGATCTATTATTCTGTTAACTTGGCCAATAGAATTACATTATTCTAAATTCCTCTTTCTGTGGTTTTATTTCTTCTTTCGTGTTGAAATAGATAGTATTTTGCTTCACACCGAGTAGTTTGACCACTCACATTGCATCTGCGACAGAAAATTTACATTTCTTTGAAAATAAGAAAATATTCGAGTCTAGGCTATTGCCGTCAAATATTTTCGAGGGGCTCTGGTGTGTTCCATCACACTAGACTTGTCTTCCTG
>NW_027310996.1:7500-22500 GCF_047496795.1 Chiloscyllium punctatum | reverse complement strand
TTAGAATATTTTCGAGTTGGTATAAATCAGTAACCACTGACACTTAGAATTTTTTCGAGTTGGTATAAATCAGTAACCACTGACACTTAGAATATTTTCGGGTTGGTATAAATCAGTAACCACTGACACTTAGAATATTTTCGGGTTGGTATAAATCAGTAACCACCGACACTTAGAATATTTTCGAGTTGGTATAAATCAGTAACCACTGACACTTAGAATATTTTCGGGTTGGTATAAATCAGTAACCACCGACACTTAGAATATTTTCGGGTTGGTACAAATCAGTAACCACTGACACTTAGAATATTTTCGAGTTGGTATAAATCAGTAACCACTGACACTTAGAATTTTTTCGAGTTGGTACAAATCAGTAACCACTGACACTTAGAATATTTTCGAGTTGGTATAAATCAGTAACCACTGACACTTAGAATTTTTTCGAGTTGGTATAAATCAGTAACCACTGACACTTAGAATATTTTCGGGTTGGTATAAATCAGTAACCACCGACACTTAGAATATTTTCGGGTTGGTACAAATCAGTAACCACTGACACTTAGAATATTTTCGAGTTGGTATAAATCAGTAACCACTGACACTTAGAATTTTTTCGAGTTGGTATAAATCAGTAACCACTGACACTTAGAATATTTTCGACTTGGTATAAATCAGTAACCACTGACACTTAGAATATTTTCGGGTTGGTATAAATCAGTAACCACCGACACTTAGAATATTTTCGAGTTGGTATAAATCAGTAACCACTGACACTTAGAATATTTTCGGGTTGGTATAAATCAGTAACCACCGACACTTAGAATATTTTCGGGTTGGTACAAATCAGTAACCACTGACACTTAGAATATTTTCGAGTTGGTATAAATCAGTAACCACTGACACTTAGAATTTTTTCGAGTTGGTATAAATCAGTAACCACTGACACTTAGAATATTTTCGGGTTGGTATAAATCAGTAACCACCGACACTTAGAATATTTTCGGGTTGGTATAAATCAGTAACCACTGACACTTAGAATTTTTTCGGGTCGGTACAAATCAGTAACCACTGACACTTAGAATATTTTCGGGTTGGTATAAATCAGTAACCACCGACACTTAGAATATTTTCGAGTTGGTATAAATCAGTAACCACTGACACTTAGAATTTTTTCGAGTTGGTATAAATCAGTAACCACTGACACTTAGAATATTTTCGGGTTGGTATAAATCAGTAACCACCGACACTTAGAATATTTTCGAGTTGGTATAAATCAGTAACCACTGACACTTAGAATTTTTTCGAGTTGGTATAAATCAGTAACCACTGACACTTAGAATATTTTCGGGTTGGTATAAATCAGTAACCACCGACACTTAGAATATTTTCGAGTTGGTATAAATCAGTAACCACCGACACTTAGAATTTTTTCGAGTTGGTATAAATCAGTAACCACTGACACTTAGAATTTTTTCGGGTTGGTATAAATCAGTAACCACCGACACTTAGAATATTTTCGAGTTGGTATAAATCAGTAACCACTGACACTTAGAATTTTTTCGGGTCGGTATAAATCAGTAACCACTGACACTTAGAATTTTTTCGAGTTGGTATAAATCAGTAACCACTGACACTTAGAATATTTTCGGGTTGGTATAAATCAGTAACCACTGACACTTAGAATTTTTTCGACTTGGTATAAATCAGTAACCACTGACACTTAGAATTTTTTCGGGTTGGTATAAATCAGTAACCACTGACACTTAGAATATTTTCGGGTCGGTACAAATCAGTAACCACTGACACTTAGAATATTTTCGGGTTGGTATAAATCAGTAACCACTGACACTTAGAATTTTTTCGAGTTGGTATAAATCAGTAACCACTGACACTTAGAATTTTTTCGGGTTGGTATAAATCAGTAACCACCGACACTTAGAATATTTTCGGGTTGGTATAAATCAGTAACCACCGACACTTAGAATTTTTTCGGCTCAGTAGAAATCAGTAACCAAGCGCATTTTTGAATTGGTTACTGATTTCTCCGTTCGAGTTGCGGCTGCGGTTGGCTTCAAATAGTGGTGGGGGCTTAATTATCGCCGAGGGGAGCATGTCCCGGTGGTGTGGCCGAGGATGGAGTGCCTTTTGAAGGGGGTGTTTCTGAATTTGGACCCTTTTTGAGTTGCATGGCCGGATGGGTGTGGTTTTGAAGGGTGTGTCTGTCTGGAGTGGCACCGGCGTTGGTGTGAGGCTGAGGGTGGGCGTTCGGTTCCTGGTTAGGGATAGGGAAAGGGTGAGACTTAGCTTTAGTGCTCGTGCCCCCGATTTTGGTAATGTTTGACGTCAATTTTCCAAGGAGGCGAATGCAAGGCTTCAGAGGGACTTTGAGTGTTCGGGGGCGGGGTAGCTCAGCCGGATTTGCCCCGGCGGTTCTGCGGACGGTGTTGACTTCGAGGGCGGACCGGCCCCCGTGTTCAGTCCGAATATCGTGCATTGTTAACGGCGGGAAGTGTTCCAAAAGGGAATGGGATTGAATGTGACTGCTGAAGCCGACTTTGAGACCTGTAACGCGGGTAGCTCAGCCGGATTTGACCCGGCGGTTCTGGCGACGGTCTCGCCTTCGAGGGGGGAGCGCCCCGCGTGTTCAGGCCGAATTTTGTGCATTTCCATCGGCGGGAAGAGGTCCAAACGGGAATGGGATTGAATGTGACTGCTGAAGCCGACATTGAGACCTCTAACGCGGGTAGCTCGGCAGGATTTGACCCGGCGGTTCTGCCGAAGGTCTCACCTTCGAGGGGGGAGCGTCCCGCGTGTTCAGGCCGAATATCGTGCATTGTTAACGGCGGGAAGTGTTCCAAAAGGGAATGGGATTGAATGTGACTGCTGAAGCCGACATTGAGACCTCTAACGCGGGTAGCTCGGCCGGATTTGACCCGGCGGTTCTGGCGACGGTCTCGCCTTCGAGGGGGGAGCGTCCCGCGTGTTCAGGCCGAATTTTGTGCATTTCCATCGGCGGGAAGAGGTCCAAACGGGAATGGGATTGAATGTGACTGCTGAAGCCGACATTGAGACCTCTAACGCGGGTAGCTCGGCCGGATTTGACCCGGCGGTTCTGCCGAAGGTCTCACCTTCGAGGGGGGAGCCTCCCGCGTGTTCAGGCCGAATTTTGTGCATTTCCATCGGCGGGAAGAGGTCCAAACGGGAATGGGATTGAATGTGACTGCTGAAGCCGACATTGAGACCTCTAACGCGGGTAGCTCGGCCGGATTTGACCCGGCGGTTCTGCCGAAGGTCTCACCTTCGAGGGGGGAGCGCCCACCGTGTACAGGCCGATTTTCATGCATTTCCAACCGTGGGAAGGGGTCCGAAAGGGGATGGGGGTGAACGTGACTGCTCAACCCGACTTTGAGACCTGTAACGCGGGTAGCTCAGCCGGATTTGACCCGGCGGTTCTGGCGACGGTCTCGCCTTCGAGGGGGGAGCGTCCCGCGTGTTCAGGCCGAATTTTGTGCATTTCCATCGGCGGGAAGAGGTCCAAACGGGAATGGGATTGAATGTGACTGCTGAAGCCGACATTGAGACCTCTAACGCGGGTAGCTCGGCAGGATTTGACCCGGCGGTTCTGCCGAAGGTCTCACCTTCGAGGGGGGAGCGCCCACCGTGTACAGGCCGATTTTCATGCATTTCCAACCGTGGGAAGGGGGCCGAAAGGGGATGGGGGTGAATGTGACTGCTCAACCCGACTTTGAGGCATCTAACCCGGGTAGCTCAGCCGGGTTTGACCCGGCGGTTCTGCCGACGGCCTCGCCTTCGAGGGGGGAGCGTCCCCCGTGTACAGGCCGATTTTCATGCATTTCGAACCGTGGGAAGTGGCCCAAAAGGGGATGGGAGTGAATGTGACTGCTCAACCCGACTTTGGCGCTTCCGAGCCGGGTAGCTCAGCCGGGTTTGACCCGGCGGTTCTGCCGACGGTCTCGTCTTCGAGGCGGGTGCCTCCCCCGTGTACAGGCCGATTTTCATGCATTTCGTACCGTGGGAAGTGGTCCAAAAGGGAATGGGGGTGGACGTGACTGCTCATACCGACATCGAGACTTGTAAGCCGTGTAGCTCGGCCGGGTTTGATCCGGCGGGTCTGCCGACGGTCTCGTCTTCGAGAGGGGGGCCTCCCCCGTGTACAGGCCGATTTTCGTGCATTTCCAACGGTGGGAAGAGGTTCAAAAGGGGATGGGGGTGAATGTGACTGCTCAACCCGACTCTGAGGCTTCTAACCCGGGTAGCCCGGCCGGGTTTGACCCGGCGGTTCTGCCGTCGGTCTCGCCTTCGAGGGCGGAGCCTCCCCCGTGTACAGGCCGATTTTCGTGCATTTCAAACCGTGGGAAGCGGTCCAAAAGGGGATGGGAGTGAATGTGACTGCTCATACCGACCTTGGCGCTTCCGACCCGGGTAGCTCAGCCGGGTTTGACCCGGCGGTTCTGCCGACGGTCTCGTCTTCGAGGCGGGTGCCTCCCCCGTGTACAGGCCGATTTTCATGCATTTCGTACCGTGGGAAGTGGTCCAAAAGGGAATGGGGGTGAATGTGACTGCTCAACCCGACTCTGAGGCTTCTAACCCGGGTAGCTCGGCCGGGTTTGACCCGGCGGTTCTGCCGTCGGTCTCGCCTTCGAGAGGGGCGCCTCCCCCGTGTACAGGCCGATTTTCGTGCATTTCCAACGGTGGGAAGAGGTTCAAAAGGGGATGGGGGTGAATGTGACTGCTCAACCCGACTCTGAGGCTTCTAACCCGGGTAGCCCGGCCGGGTTTGACCCGGCGGTTCTGCCGTCGGTCTCGCCTTCGAGGGCGGAGCCTCCCCCGTGTACAGGCCGATTTTCGTGCATTTCAAACCGTGGGAAGCGGTCCAAAAGGGGATGGGAGTGAATGTGACTGCTCATACCGACCTTGGCGCTTCCGACCCGGGTAGCTCAGCCGGGTTTGACCCGGCGGTTCTGCCGACGGTCTCGCCTTCGAGGGGGGAGCGTCCCCCGTGTTCAGGCCGAATTTTGTGCATTTCGAACCGTGGGAAGTTGCCCAAAAGTCGATGGGAGTGAATGTGACTGCTCAACCCGACTTTGGCGCTTCCGAGCCGGGTAGCTCAGCCGGGTTTGACCCGGCGGTTCTGCCGACGGTCTCGTCTTCGAGGCGGGTGCCTCCCCCGTGTACAGGCCGATTTTCATGCATTTCGTACCGTGGGAAGTGGTCCAAAAGGGAATAGGGGTGGACGTGACTGCTCATACCGACATTGAGACTTGTAAGCCGTGTAGCTCGGCCGGGTTTGATCCGGCGGGTCTGCCGACGGTCTCGTCTTCGAGGCGGGTGCCTCCCCCGTGTACAGGCCGATTTTCGTGCATTTCGAACCGTGGGAAGTGGTCCAAAAGGGGATGGGGGTGGACGTGACTGCTCAACCCGACTTTGAGGCTTCTAACCCGGGTAGCTCGGCCGGGTTTGACCCGTCGATTCTGCCGATGGTCTCGTTTTGGAGGGGGGAGCCTCCCCCGTGTTCAGTCCGATTTTCGTGCATTTCGAACCGTGGGAAGTGGCCCAAAAGGGGATGGGAGTGAATGTGACTGCTCATACCGACTTTGGCGCTTCCGAGCCTGGTAGCTCAGCCGGGTTTGATCCGGCGGTTCTGCCGACGGTCTCGTCTTCGAGGCGGCTCCCTCCCCCGTGTACAGGCCGATTTTCATGCATTTGCAACGGTGGGAAGTTGCCCAAAAGGGGATGGGAGTGAATGTGACTGCTCAACCCGACTTTGGCGCTTCCGAGCCTGGTAGCTCAGCCGGGTTTGAACCGGCGGTTCTGCCGACGGTCTCGTCTTCGAGGCGGCTCCCTCCCCCGTGTACAGGCCGATTTTCGTGCATTTCGAACCGTGGGAAGTGGTCCAAAAGGGAATGGGGGTGGACGTGACTGCTCAACCCGACTCTGAGGCTTCTAACCCGGGTAGCTCGGCCGGGTTTGATCCGGCGGTTCTGCCGACGGTCTCGTCTTCGAGGCCGGTGCCTCCCCCGTGTACAGGCCGATTTTCGTGCATTTCCAACGGTGGGAAGTGGTCCAAAAGGGAATGGGGGTGGACGTGTCTGCTCATACCGACTTTGAGACTTGTAAGCCGGGTAGCTCAGCCGGGTTTGTTCCGGCGGTTCTGCCGACGGTCTCGTCATCGAGGGGGGAGCCTCCCCCGTGTCCAGGCCGATTTTCATGCATTTCCAACCGTGGGAAGTGGTCCAAAAGGGAATGGGGGTGAATGTGACTGCTCATACCGACTTTGAGACTTTTAAGCCGGGTAGCTCAGCCGGGTTTGACCCGGCGGTTCTGCCGACGGTCTCGCCTTCGAGGGGGGAGCGTCCCCCGTGTTCAGGCCGAATTTTGTGCATTTCGAACCGTGGGAAGTTGCCCAAAAGTCGATGGGAGTGAATGTGACTGCTCAACCCGACTTTGAGACTTGTAAGCCGGGTAGCTCAGCCGGGTTTGACCCGGCGGTTCTGCCGACGGTCTCGTCTTCGAGGCGGGTGCCTCCCCCGTGTACAGGCCGATTTTCATGCATTTCGTACCGTGGGAAGCGGTCCAAAAGGGGATGGGAGTGAACGTGACTGCTCATACCGACTTTGGCGCTTCCGAGCCGGGTAGCTCAGCCGGGTTTGACCCGGCGGGTCTGCCGACGGTCTCGCCTTCGAGGGGGGAGCGTCCCCCGTGTTCAGGCCGAATCTTGTGCATTTCGAACCGTGGGAAGTTGCCCAAAAGTCGATGGGAGTGAATGTGACTGCTCAACCCGACTTTGAGACTTGTAAGCCGGGTAGCTCAGCCGGGTTTGACCCGGCGGTTCTGCCGACGGTCTCGTCTTCGAGGCCGGTGCCTCCCCCGTGTACAGGCCGATTTTCGTGCATTTCCAACGGTGGGAAGTGGTCCAAAAGGGAATGGGGGTGGACGTGTCTGCTCATACCGACTTTGAGACTTGTAAGCCGGGTAGCTCAGCCGGGTTTGTTCCGGCGGTTCTGCCGACGGTCTCGTCATCGAGGGGGGAGCCTCCCCCGTGTCCAGGCCGATTTTCATGCATTTCCAACCGTGGGAAGTGGTCCAAAAGGGAATGGGGGTGAATGTGACTGCTCATACCGACTTTGAGACTTTTAAGCCGGGTAGCTCGGCCGGGTTTGACCCGGCGGTTCTGCCGACGGTCTCGTCTTCGAGGCGGGTGCCTCCCCCGTGTACAGGCCGATTTTCGTGCATTTCGAACCGTGGGAAGTGGTCTAAAAGTCGATGGGAGTGAACGTGACTGCTCAACCCGACTTTGAGACTTGTAAGCCGGGTAGCTCAGCCAGGTTTGACCCGGCGGTTCTGCCGACGGTCTCGCCTTCGAGGGCGGACCCTCCCCCGTGTACAGGCCGGTTTTCGTGCATTTCGAACCGTGGGAAGTGATCCAAAAGGGAATGGGGGTGAACGTGACTGCCCAACCCGGCTTTGAGACTTGTAAGCCGGGTAGCTCAGCCGGGTTGGACCCGGCGGTTCTGCCGACGGTCTCGACTTCGAGGCGGGTGCCTCCCCCGTGTACAGGCCGATTTTCATGCATTTGCAACGGTGGGAAGTTGCCCAAAAGTCGATGGGAGTGAATGTGACTGCTCAACCCGACTTCGAGACTTGTAAGCCGGGTAGCTCAGCCGGGTTTGACCCGGCGGTTCTGCCGACGGTCTCGCCTTCGAGGGGGGAGCCTCCCCCGTGTACAGGCCGATTTTCGTGCATTTCCAACGGTGGGAACAGGTTCAAAAGGGGATGGGAGTGATTGTGACTGCTCAACCCGACTCTAGGGCTTCTAACCCGGGTAGCCCGGCCGGGTTTGACCCGGCGGTTCTGCCGACGGTCTCGTCTTCGAGGCGGGTGCCTCCCCCGTATACAGGCCGATTTTCATGCATTTCGAACCGTGGGAAGTGGTCCAAAAGGGAATGGGGGTGGACGTGTCTGCTCATACCGACTTTGAGACTTGTAAGCCGGGTAGCTCAGCCGGGTTTGATCCGGCGGTTCTGCCGACGGTCTCGCCTTCGAGGGGGGAGCCTCCCCCGTGTTCAGTCCGATTTCCATGCATTTCCAACCGTGGGAAGTTGCCCAAAAGGGGATGGGAGTGAATGTGACTGCTCAACCCGACTTTGGCGCTTCCGAGCCGGGTAGCTCAGCCGGGTTTGACCCGGCGGTTCTGCCGACGGTCTCGTCTTCGAGGCGGGTGCCTCCCCCGTATACAGGCCGATTTTCATGCATTTCGAACCGTGGGAAGTGGTCCAAAAGGGAATGGGGGTGGACGTGTCTGCTCATACCGACTTTGAGACTTGTAAGCCGGGTAGCTCAGCCGGGTTTGATCCGGCGGTTCTGCCGACGGTCTCGCCTTCGAGGGGGGAGCCTCCCCCGTGTTCAGTCCGATTTCCATGCATTTCCAACCGTGGGAAGTTGCCCAAAAGGGGATGGGAGTGAATGTGACTGCTCAACCCGACTTTGGCGCTTCCGAGCCGGGTAGCTCAGCCGGGTTTGACCCGGCGGTTCTGCCGACGGTCTCGTCTTCGAGGCGGGTGCCTCCCCCGTGTACAGGCCGATTTTCATGCATTTGGAACCGTGGGAAGTGGTCCAAAAGGGAATGGGGGTGGACGTGACTGCTCATACCGACTTTGAGACTTGTAAGCCGGGTAGCTCAGCCGGGTTTGACCCGGCGGTTCTGCCGACGGTCTCGCCTTCGAGGGGGGAGCCTCCCCCGTGTTCAGTCCGATTTTCGTGCATTTCCCACGGTGGGAAATGGTATCTTTCATTACGGGGACAAGGGTCTGAAGCGGTGAAGTCAGTAACCGGCATAGTTAAGGAAAGGGTTCGAATTTTCTCAACAGTACGAAAAAAGTGAGCAGGGAAGCTAGAGAAGGTGTCAGTGAGTCCCAAACGAGTGAACCGCAAAACTTAGGGAAATGCCCGAAAGCGTTTTAAAGGGTGAAATCGGGAACGAGGAAATGATCGGAAAGTGCCTGAAAGTGCTAAATGAGTAAACAGAAAAACGAAGAAAAATGTTTGAAAAGAAGAAGTGAGTAACCAGGAAAACTTAGAAAAATGTTCAAAACGAAGAAATCAGTAACCAGGAAAACTTAGAAAAATGATCAAAAAGAAGAAATGAGTAACCAGGAAAACTTAGAAAAATGTTTAAAAAGAAGAAATCAGTAACCAGGAAAACTTAGGAAAATGTTTAAAAAGAAGAAATCAGTAACCAGAAAAACTGCGAAAAATGTTTAAAAAGAAGAAATGAGTAACCAGAAAAACTTAGAAAAATGTTTAAAAAGAAGAAATCAGTAACCAGGAAAACTTAGAAAAATGTTTAAAAAGAAGAAATCAGTAACCAGGAAAACTTAGAAAAATGTTATAAAAGAAGAAGTGAGTAACCAGAAAAACTTAGAAAAATGTTTAAAAAGAAGAAATCAGTAACCAGAAAAACTGCGAAAAATGTTTAAAAAGAAGAAATCAGTAACCAGACAAACTGCGAAAAATGTTTAAAAAGAAGAAATCAGTAACCAGGAAAACTTAGAAAAATGTTTAAAAAGAAGAAGTGAGTAACCAGAAAAACTTAGAAAAATGTTTAAAAAGAAGAAATCAGTAACCAGAAAAACTTAGAAAAATGTTTAAAAAGAAGAAATCAGTAACCAGAAAAACTGCGAAAAATGTTTAAAAAGAAGAAATCAGTAACCAGAAAAACTTAGAAAAATGTTTAAAAAGAAGAAGTGAGTAACCAGAAAAACTTAGAAAAATGTTTAAAAAGAAGAAATCAGTAACCAGAAAAACGGCGAAAAATGTTTAAAAAGAAGAAATCAGTAACCAGACAAACTGCGAAAAATGTTTAAAAAGAAGAAATCAGTAACCAGAAAAACTTAGAAAAATGTTTAAAAAGAAGAAATCAGTAACCAGAAAAACTTAGAAAAATGTTTCAAAAGAAGAAGTGAGTAACCAGAAAAACTTAGAAAAATGTTTAAAAAGAAGAAGTGAGTAACCAGAAAAACTTAGAAAAATGTTTAAAAAGAAGAAATCAGTAACCAGAAAAACTTAGAAAAATGTTTAAAAAGAAGAAATCAGTAACCAGAAAAACTGCGAAAAATGTTTAAAAAGAAGAAATCAGTAACCAGACAAACTGCGAAAAATGTTTAAAAAGAAGAAATCAGTAACCAGGAAAACTTAGAAAAATGTTTAAAAAGAAGAAGTCAGTAACCAGAAAAACTTAGAAAAATGTTTAAAAAGAAGAAATCAGTAACCAGAAAAACTTAGAAAAATGTTTAAAAAGAAGAAATCAGTAACCAGAAAAACTGCGAAAAATGTTTAAAAAGAAGAAATCAGTAACCAGAAAAACTTAGAAAAATGTTTAAAAAGAAGAAGTGAGTAACCAGAAAAACTTAGAAAAATGTTTAAAAAGAAGAAATCAGTAACCAGAAAAACGGCGAAAAATGTTTAAAAAGAAGAAATCAGTAACCAGACAAACTGCGAAAAATGTTTAAAAAGAAGAAATCAGTAACCAGAAAAACTTAGAAAAATGTTTCAAAAGAAGAAGTGAGTAACCAGAAAAACTTAGAAAAATGTTTAAAAAGAAGAAGTGAGTAACCAGAAAAACTTAGAAAAATGTTTAAAAAGAAGAAATCAGTAACCAGAAAAACTTAGAAAAATGTTTAAAAAGAAGAAATCAGTAACCAGAAAAACTGCGAAAAATGTTTAAAAAGAAGAAATCAGTAACCAGACAAACTGCGAAAAATGTTTAAAAAGAAGAAATCAGTAACCAGGAAAACTTAGAAAAATGTTTAAAAAGAAGAAGTGAGTAACCAGAAAAACTTAGAAAAATGTTTAAAAAGAAGAAATCAGTAACCAGAAAAACTTAGAAAAATGTTTAAAAAGAAGAAATCAGTAACCAGAAAAACTGCGAAAAATGTTTAAAAAGAAGAAATCAGTAACCAGAAAAACTTAGAAAAATGTTTAAAAAGAAGAAGTGAGTAACCAGAAAAACTTAGAAAAATGTTTAAAAAGAAGAAATCAGTAACCAGAAAAACGGCGAAAAATGTTTAAAAAGAAGAAATCAGTAACCAGACAAACTGCGAAAAATGTTTAAAAAGAAGAAATCAGTAACCAGAAAAACTTAGAAAAATGTTTCAAAAGAAGAAGTGAGTAACCAGAAAAACTTAGAAAAATGTTTAAAAAGAAGAAGTGAGTAACCAGAAAAACTTAGAAAAATGTTTAAAAAGAAGAAATCAGTAACCAGAAAAACTTAGAAAAATGTTTAAAAAGAAGAAATCAGTAACCAGAAAAACTTAGAAAAATGTTTAAAAAGAAGAAATCAGTAACCAGAAAAACTGCGAAAAATGTTTAAAAAGAAGAAATCAGTAACCAGACAAACTGCGAAAAATGTTTAAAAAGAAGAAATCAGTAACCAGGAAAACTTAGAAAAATGTTTAAAAAGAAGAAGTGAGTAACCAGAAAAACTTAGAAAAATGTTTAAAAAGAAGAAATCAGTAACCAGAAAAACTTAGAAAAATGTTTAAAAAGAAGAAATCAGTAACCAGAAAAACTGCGAAAAATGTTTAAAAAGAAGAAATCAGTAACCAGAAAAACTTAGAAAAATGTTTAAAAAGAAGAAGTGAGTAACCAGAAAAACTTAGAAAAATGTTTAAAAAGAAGAAATCAGTAACCAGAAAAACGGCGAAAAATGTTTAAAAAGAAGAAATCAGTAACCAGACAAACTGCGAAAAATGTTTAAAAAGAAGAAATCAGTAACCAGAAAAACTTAGAAAAATGTTTAAAAAGAAGAAATCAGTAACCAGAAAAACTTAGAAAAATGTTTCAAAAGAAGAAGTGAGTAACCAGAAAAACTTAGAAAAATGTTTAAAAAGAAGAAGTGAGTAACCAGAAAAACTTAGAAAAATGTTTAAAAAGAAGAAATCAGTAACCAGAAAAACTTAGAAAAATGTTTAAAAAGAAGAAATCAGTAACCAGAAAAACTTAGAAAAATGTTTAAAAAGAAGAAATCAGTAACCAGGAAAACTTAGAAAAATGTTTAAAAAGAAGAAATCAGTAACCAGAAAAACTGCGAAAAATGTTTAAAAAGAAGAAATGAGTAACCAGGAAAACTTAGAAAAATGTTTAAAAAGAAGAAGTGAGTAACCAGAAAAACTTAGAAAAATGTTTAAAAAGAAGAAATCAGTAACCAGACAAACTTAGAAAAATGTTTAAAAAGAAGAAATCATTAACCAGACAAACTGCGAAAAATGTTTAAAAAGAAGAAATCAGTAACCAGAAAAACTTAGAAAAATGTTTAAAAAGAAGAAATCAGTAACCAGAAAAACTTAGAAAAATGTTTAAAAAGAAGAAATCAGTAACCAGGAAAACTTAGAAAAATGTTTAAAAAGAAGAAGTGAGTAACCAGAAAAACTTAGAAAAATGTTTAAAAAGAAGAAATCAGTAACCAGAAAAACGGCGAAAAATGTTTAAAAAGAAGAAATCAGTAACCAGACAAACTGCGAAAAATGTTTAAAAAGAAGAAGTCAGTAACCAGAAAAACTTAGAAAAATGTTTAAAAAGAAGAAATGAGTAACCAGAAAAACTTAGAAAAATGTTTAAAAAGAAGAAATCAGTAACCAGAAAAACTTAGAAAAATGTTTAAAAAGAAGAAGTGAGTAACCAGGAAAACTTAGAAAAATGTTTAAAAAGAAGAAATGAGTAACCAGAAAAACTTAGAAAAATGTTTAAAAAGAAGAAATCAGTAACCAGAAAAACTTAGAAAAATGTTTAAAAAGAAGAAATGAGTAACCAGAAAAACTTAGAAAAATGTTTAAAAAGAAGAAATCAGTAACCAGAAAAACGGCGAAAAATGTTTAAAAAGAAGAAATCAGTAACCAGAAAAACGGCGAAAAATGTTTAAAAAGAAGAAATCAGTAACCAGAAAAACTTAGAAAAATGTTTAAAAAGAAGAAGTGAGTAACCAGAAAAACTTAGAAAAATGTTTAAAAAGAAGAAATGAGTAACCAGAAAAACTTAGAAAAATGTTTAAAAAGAAGAAATCAGTAACCAGAAAAACTTAGAAAAATGTTTAAAAAGAAGAAATGAGTAACCAGAAAAACGGCGAAAAATGTTTAAAAAGAAGAAATCAGTAACCAGAAAAACGGCGAAAAATGTTTAAAAAGAAGAAATCAGTAACCAGACAAACTGCGAAAAATGTTTAAAAAGAAGAAATCAGTAACCAGAAAAACTTAGAAAAATGTTTAAAAAGAAGAAATCAGTAACCAGGAAAACTTGGAAAAAAACACTTAGAAAAATTTTCAGCAAAGTGTGAAAAATATTCTAAGTGTCAGCGGAGGAAAATGCTGCAGCATCGGGAAAGATTCGCAAACTTACACCGAACATGTGCTCCGAAGTGCCGGAGGAATTGGGTGAATTGAGCCCGGCAAATGGCCAGCTGTCGTTTTGTGCCTGCAGCCCGAAAACTTTAACTTTGTCTGTCGCGGAAGTCCGGACCGAGAAAAATCCAAACGGTTTTGACCGGACCGAGTTCCAGACCGATGCAGTCAAATTTGGAATTCAGACCCATTCAGTGCCACTTGTAGTTTTTCCGCAGTGAGGTGGCGGGGTACCCGGAGATATATGGGAACACGATTTTTAGAACAAAATGGCGGCGCGGGACCGTTCTGAAAGGCATCCGAAAAACGGTTCCACGGGCATAGCACTTTAATGACAGGTATGAGTGCATGCCGGAGAGCTCTTGGAAGTCGAATTTTTGACACTTTGTCAATTTTTTGACAGATTTGACAAACTCTTTCTGTCTGTTCTAAGAGTCAGTCAGAGACTTGTGCGGCGGTCTTTTGACACTATTGGAGGGCGGGCAAACCCCACGTTGACTCCGGCCGTCCCTCCACAGGCGCTCGTGTCCAAAATGAAGGCGAGAGACGCGAGTGGCCTGGTTCCCTTGGGTGTTGCCAAGAAGGCTGCGGGCTGACCGTTGCCTGAGCACTCCCTAAAGCCTCTTGTGATGAGAGCAGACCTCGCCTGCCGCACGACCGGCTCTGGGAGTCGTTGGGCCGCTATTTGTGAATAGTCTGGTCCTCCTCTGCCACCCGGACAAGCGCGATGGCTCTGCCGCCCTGCGGTGCTCGTCACCCAGGTTTGGGGAACACGATACTCGTAACAAAAATAAAAGGCGGCTCGGGACCTGCAGGCGAAAGGGGTCCCGTGGTGCTAAGCACGTCGACTTCGGGTCTCGGTGCAAGCCGGAGAGCTCACGGAAGTCTAAAGTTTTCGGCACGTGGTCGAATCTTTTCAAAGGCTTACCCGGCTCTTTCCGTCCATTCTGAGAGTAAGTCAGAGGCCGGTGCGGAGGTCTCTTGACAATCGGAGGGGGTGGTGGCCCTCCGCAGGCGCTCGTGTCGAAAATGAAGGCGAGAGACGCGAGTGGCCTGGTTCCCCTGGGTGTTGCCAGGAAGGCTGCGGGCTGACCCTTGCCTGAGCACTCCCTAAAGCCTCTTGTGATGAGAGCAGACCTCGCGCGCCGCACGACCGGCTCTGGGAGTCGTTGGGCCGCTATCTGTGAATAGTCTGGTCCTCCTCTGCCACCCGGCCAAGTGCGATATGGCTCTGCCGCCCTGCGGTGCTCGTCACGCAGGTATGGGGCACACGATGCTCGTAACAGCAAATAAAGGCGGCTCGGGACCTGCAGGCGAAAGGGGTCCCGTGGTGCTTAGCACGTCGACTTCGGGTCTCGGTGCAAGCCGGAGAGCTCACGGAAGTCTAAAGTTTTCGGCACGTGGTCGAATCTTTTGAAAGGCTTACCCGGCTCTTTCCGTCCATTCTGAGAGTCAGTCAGAGGCCGGTGCGGCGGTCTATTGACGACCGGAGGCTCCCATGGGTGTTGCGATGAGGGTGGAGGGCACAGAACCTTGCCTTAGCACTCCCTAATAAAGCCTCTTGTGAAGAGAGCAGACCTCGCGCGCC